>NC_133792.1:17073856-17091891 GCF_003597395.2 Chelonoidis abingdonii | reverse complement strand
CACTATCGAATTTAGCGCTACTCCTCTCGTTTGGGAGGAGTTCCGAAATCGATTTAAGGAGCCGTTTAACTCGATATTAATGACGACGTCGTGTGAACGGATACAGCGTTAAATCGGTATATCGGCCATTAAACCGATTTAAAGTCGCAGTGTAGACCTGGCCTAAGGCAGGCTCCCTGCCTGTTGTAGCTTCACATGGCTCCTAGAAGAGGCCACCAGGTCCCTGCAGCCCCGAGGCACATGGGCAGCCAGGGAGGCTCCACCCACTACCCTGTCCTGAGTGCTGGCTCCGCAGCTCCCGGTGGCCAGGAACCGCGACCAATGGGGGCTGTGGGAGCAGCGCCTGAGGGCAGGAGGGCAGCACGCAGAGCCTCCCTGGCCACCCATGTGCCTAGGGGCTGCAGGGACCTGGTAGGTGCTTCCTGGGAGCCACAGTAAGCACTGAACCCCAAATCCCTTGCCCCAGCCCAGTGAGAGTGAGTGAGGGTAGGGGAGAGTGAGTGACAGAGGGAAGGGAGATGGAGCAAGTGATGGTGGGGCCTCAGAGAAGGGGTGGAGCCTCAGGACAGGGGGTGGGGCAGGGGTGTTTGGTTTTGTGCCGTTAGAAAGTTGGCAACCCAAACCTACGCTGTAGGGTGTTTGGATTGACACCCAGCGGGATGTCTTGGGATGGGGTTACCAGAGCCCACCTGGAGAGGGTGCAGGAGATGGAGCCGAACGCTGGGAGTCCCAGCACATGCTGCTCTTGGGGGCAGATCTGTAATGCAGGCCTGGGTAGGGCTGCTGGCTCCTTTGGAGCCCCAGTGGCGGGGTCCTTCCAGGGAAGCCTGTTTAAGGAGGAGTTTGCCGCTATATTTGCCACTCTGGCACCCTGAAAGAGAACTGACTCTGGGGTGGGGACAGGGAGCTGCAGGGTTCATGTCTGTCTGCATGAGACATCCTCTTTGAAATTTAGGTTCTACCACTTTGGTCCCATCCACATTTCTACCTGATCCTGGGTGGGAGCAGGGGTCGCTTACCCACCCACCAGGCCAGGACAGTAGCCAGGTTTAGCACCACAGTTCGATCCAGTTTGTGTGGACCAGACTTGAGGGGGCTCTGCCCCTTACATCCCTGCTGGGGTCTATGTCTCCTGATCTCTGGGCCTCACGCACAATTGTATAAAGCTGGCCCCCATGTTAAGGAACTACCAGTGCTCACAGGGTGCACAGTGTCTAGTAGAGGGGGGCAGCACACTGAAGTCCTGTCTACAGGCCTGGCTGCGGGGGGGGGGAGAGGGCAAAGGGGGCAATTGCCCAGGGGTCCGGGCCATTTAAAAGGTTGATTGTCTGGAGCAGCCGCTGGTTCTCTGGACCAGCAGGTGCTGGGAGATGACAGCAGCATATTGGGCTGCCAAACCAGGAGGGAAGAGCCTTGTGTTGCCCCATATCAGACCTTCCAGCTGATTAAGCAGTGACTCAGGGTTGTGTCAGGGCTACAGAGACTACCCTGAACTAGAGATCCATTATTATGCTGTGTGTATTACAGCTCTCATCTGTTTCATGTTAAAGGGTGTTACCTTGACTAGGACAGACCCCAGTTTGCATTCATCTCATATGCACATGTGCTAGGATTTTCGGGGGGGAGGGGAGGGCAATTATTGGCCTGTGGAAGTTGGTGTCTATATCCTACAGTGATGACTACATTAGCTGTACCTACCCTCTGATATCACTGAGTCCAGCTGCTTATTAAGCCTCAAAAAGAGATTAGATCTTTATCTGAACAAGTGGCTTCATGCAGGTTAGGATAAAATTAGGAGCCCTGTCAACCCTCAAGCTTCAGGACATAAGCAAATGAGCCACTGTGATCAGGAAAAACAATGAGGAGTCCTTGAGGCACTTTAGGGGTCCTTATATATAAATATACAGCAGATGAAAAGGTGGGAATTGCCTCACCAAGTGGGGAGGCAGTGCTAATGAGGCCAATTCAATTAGGGTGAATGTGGCCGTAATAGTCTATTACGATATAACTAGCCAGGGTATTGTGGCCATAGTGAGTTTTCTGTGATGCAGCTTGGAAGGATTGCTGTGGAGACTAGCTAGACTCTCACTCTGCTGCAGTCTAACCTCTGTTGGATGCCTGGCTTCAGAGAAGGTGACTTAGAACTGTGAGATAAAATGAGCTGTAGTGTATTTCATGCTTTCCTGCATGTCCCTTGCTGTGGGATCTTTATACCCAGTTTGAAGACTAGTGCCTCACCTTTTGCCCAATGGACATTTTTTCTTTTTTCTTTTTTTTTGCTCCACTTTAGGATAAATGACTTGCTGGAAAGTGGTGAAATCTGTTCTCATACTCTGCCTGATCCCCATTCCCATATCTGTCTGGTACGTATCTACTGCTGGCCCTACTTACCCGCTGACTCATGCTCTAGGAATGCTCACAGGCAAACACTGCTAGTGGTGCATCACAAATCACTTGGAGGGAGATTAGGTGTTGTTACTATTCATACTTTGCATGGATTTCTGGCCCTGTTATAATGGCTGTTATGCACCATTCCAGAGGGGGCTGTGTGTCACCAGTGGTGAAGGGAGCCCTATATATTTAAATGGTTTGCAGCCTGTAAAACACTTGATGTGAATAATAATAATACTTATCCCTAATTTTAAAGCTGGATCCTACTGGACATTAGCCATTCATGATGTGCTTTCACATATGAACAGCAGTGAACTGTAGTCCAAAAATGTTCACAGAGGGGTATGTCAGTGTCCTCTGCATCAGCTGGTGAATTGGCTAGATAACCTAGCAGGCCTTCTCAGTCTCTGTGCATGATTTGGAGAAAACCTTTGAAAATCCTGTCAAGTGCTGGAAAATGTCTTTCTATCTTTTAATGATTTCTCCTGTTACTTGCAGGCTGATAGTCTGGAATGGGCCAGTCCACTACCTTCCATACTACCTTCCTTGCCCAGAAATCTTGTAAGTATCCAGTGAGATAGAGCTGAAATGATGACTTGCCTAAAGTCACACAGTGAGTCTTGGCAGAGCTGGGACTAGAACTGAGATCATCTAGTTCCTGGTCCTCTTCCCTGCCAACTGGATTATTTATTATCTATATTGCTGCAGTGCTTAGGAGTCCTAGTCTTGGAGCAGGACCCCATTGTGGTACGTGCTGTACAAACACAGAACAAAAAGATAGCCCCTGTCCTAAAGCGCTTAGGCCCAGATCCTTACCAGTAGTTAGGCTGCTCAGTACCGGTGATTCCATTCGGCGACCCTAGGCGATCGCCTAGGGTGCCAGGATTCAGGGGGTGGCTTTTTGCACACTCCCCATGGGGCGCGCGAGGACTTCGGGTTCTGCTCCTGTTGCGCCACTGAAGAAGGACCCTCCATCGACTTGCCGCGGAAAACAGCGGCAGGCAATTGAGCTACCACCAATGTTTCAGCAATGACTGCTGCCGTCGCCTGCGGCATTTCGGCGGAGGGTCCCCCTTTGACGGCGCGACGGGAGCAGAACCGGAAGCTCCTGCGTGCCTCGTGAGGTGTGCACAAAATGCTGCCCCCACCCCACCCCAATTCTGCCTAGGGCACCAGAAACCCTGGCGCTGCTACTGGGGCCACTTACTTCCATTGATTTCAATGCGAGTTAGGGGCCTTAATACCTTTGTGAAGCTGGGCCTTACATTTAAATAACCATAATGGCCTTCTGTCCTTAGTCAGTGGAGTTAGACAATATCATTCCCCACCCCATGTCACAATCTGTTGTTCTTGTTGGCGCTCCCATTACTTAGACATGGGGAACACAACATTCTGTACAGAGAATAAGAATCTAGACACTTCGGATTGCTTCTCAATATACCCAGCTTGAAACATTATGATGTATACGCCTCTGAAAGCCATTTTATACTGGGATCTGTTCCAGCTGATGGAATGGCTCCCTTCCCTCTTCGTCTTTAACAGGTCATGTGTTCATAGTTTAATAAAGGCACAGAGTGCTGCGTGCAATCACTCTGCTGCTCCCTTGCCTGTAGTTCCTCATCTCCCTCTCTCCCTCTGGTATTTGGTGTGGTTTTTTTTTTTGTTTGTTTTTTGTTTTTTTACACTCCATAACCATGTTATTTGGCTCTGTAAAGCAATTTGGGATACAGAGTGTATGAAATCAAGCAGTTCTGAATGGCTACAAAGAGCGCCAACCTGCTGTGTGAGCTCAGCATCTGCCCATGTTACCTTTAAACAAATCTAGTGCAGCTGGTGGTGAAAAGAAATCAAATGGAGGGCATCTTGGTTAAGCCTTCAGGTAATGAAATCCAAGCAGGCTGTGAATTTGTGGCTTAGTGATGTTGGAAATCACCCCAAGCTGCTTTTTAAATAGGTTTGATGCTGGCTGCAGCAATGCAAAGTGCTGACCACACTGCAACGAAAGCTGTGTTAGCCCAGGGTAGATGTGGTTAGGAAGTGATATGTCAGTTCTCAGAAATATAGGGGCAGGTTCTGTGCTGCCTCTCCTGAGGGGTCTAGAGCATACCACCTGTGCGGGAGAAGGCAGGGTAAAGATGGCTATAAGCTGCCCTCATATGCCCTCGTTCTGGACAGCTACAGGGGCCAGGATGCCCTGACATAAGTTAGAACGGCTCTGGGGTCTCTAAGCCTTCCCATGGCTGTCTGTAACCTGGAATCCCTGTACTGTTGGATGCTCTGGGCATGCCCCATGTCTACTTCCTATGACAGAGCCTGCAGTGGGGTAGGGGGTAGTGAAGGGCTGTCTGCATCGGCCTTCTGCTGCAGCTCCTCGACAGTCCGAGTAGGAGCTAGAATCAGCACTGATCAGAATTTATAGTTTTTCTGTTCCCTCCATTACAGGTTAGAATTTAGCTTTGATTTTGTGTAGCTGCCCAGTGCTGCTGGGATCTGTAAGAGAAGCTTGGCTTCTTCGTGGCCCTTAAGTTATCACCTGTAATGAAGAACTGGAACTTTGGTGTCACACAGTGTTGTTGGTGCAGAGAAGAAGCCGGTACTCGCTGTTCTGGTGCTGCAGGGCTAAGAGGAGGACAAATGTCCTTTGGTCAGCAGATGGGAGTGGAAACCTTAGCCCTGTTGAGTAGCACTTCTGCTAGCATTCCGAGGGGACTTCAGGGGGAACGCTTGTGTACGTGTGACTGCACGTGAGTCAGGCTCGGATTCCCTGACCCAACTCTCCTCCCTCTACATCACAAACCCTGTCTCTCCCCAGGTAAAAATTCCTCCAGTAGCAGGGGGTGCCCCAGCAGGTACAGAGCCAGTGACGTGCAGTGCACTCTGACAATCCCTTGCTAGCCTCTAGTCCATTAGCTTATTGCCCTGAGGCTCTAGCCTTCTCCTGATTTTTTTTTTTTTTTTTTTTTTTTTTTTTCCCCCCTCCAGAGAATCTAGGGGCTGTAAAGGATTCCCTGGGGTTGTGTAGTGAGATGCCATTTTAAAGAAATGGTTTCTCTAACTGCTCTTGAAGCTTTACTTAGAGAGGCAATGCACACAGCCCACTGCCAGGCAATGCAGCTTGTGAGGTAGGAGCAACCAGGGCCTGTGCTTTGAGGAGTATTTGGTGCAAGGACTGACCTGCCCCATTGTGTCAAGGAGAATGTACAGGCCTTTCCCTCTTTCCTTCTTCTCACGCAGCTCCATGAAACTACAATATGCAGAAGAGAAGCCCATCCAGCTTTTCCCTGAGTAAGCACCAATCTTTGTAACGTCTCCCCTTTGAAATGCTTTTCCTTTCCTCCAGGCCTAGTCCTCCCTTATTCAGTGGGTTTTTGTTCTCCTTTGCAGGCTATTTTATCCTCAGCCCAGATCACTGGATCAGAAGTAAGTTTCCTCCTGATTCTGCGACCACCATCCCACCCCCCAACAACTGATGCAAGTAGACTACTGTCTTCAATTTGGGATGCTCAGGGTCTCTCAGGATGATGGGTCAGGTTGTAGTACCCATAATCACACTGAACAGCACCTTACTCTGAGTAGGCTAATTGAAGTTAATGAGACTACTTGTGGAGCAAGATACTACTCCATATGAGTAATGGTAACAGAACACAGCCTCATGATGACAAATGGATGGCTGTCTCTCATCCCCAGGCTGATGCATTATCTTCCAAGTATTTTGGTGTTTGGTGTCTTTGGCCCCATTCTCTTATAATCCTCCCCCATTAGGTAGTGAGGAATGGCTAGTTAGGTGCTCAGATGCTACGGTGATGGGCAATGGTATAAAACTCCAAGAGGAAGTTTCAGTTCCCTTTGGGTACATCATTAGGATTTGGAAGGATCCTTGCAATGCATTTCCATAGTGATGACTTACCAGATTGAAAAGTACAGTCACTAATCTCCCCCTGGCTTCCCCTTTGCAGGAGTGGGTGCAAAGGGAGCAATGTGTCTGATGCCCCTAACAAGTTCCCTTCATTAGACACTATTTTAACACATTGTGTGTGTGTATCTCCATCTATGTTTGCATCCCAGTTGCTGTTTTGCTAGGACACATTGGGCCTAATTCTCCTCTCACTCATGCAGGTGTAAATTGAGAGTAACTGCAGTGAAGTCAACTGAGTGTTATTGGTGTAAGTGAGAGGAGAAACTAGCCTCTTGTGTTTGTATTTTATAGGAGCTTTTGGTGTGAAATGTTTCAGGGGGAAGGAGCTAATTAGTGGTTACACATGCTACCCTGGGTGTATAAATACCACGGAGTATGAGTCACCCAGAGAGATCCAGTGAAGCCCCTTGTAATGAAACAAAATCTGATACAAGGGATAAACTCCCAGGGTGGCCAAAAATAAGACTTCAGGTAAGAGAAGATCTTACTTAAATGAACGTTTGTTTTTCTATATACAAAACTGAATTCTGTTCTTTCGCCCCCATCGGTTCCTGAATTTTTGTCTCGCTATCATTAGACTTCCATAATATACAAGGAAGTTGCACTCAATGCTCAAACATTGTGTCCAATCAGACTGAATCTGCTGCAGGAGAGCTACAATATAATACAACATTGGCCACTAAGCTATTCCCCTGGTTCCTTGAACCCAGCTTACGTGGCCTCTGTGTCCTTAAGGGATCTAGGCTGGAAGGTGGTGTCAGGAAGACAGCTGCATACAGGTATAGTCCCAAAACATAGCCAAACAGGGCATTTGTTAAGTTTCAGCAACAAATAGCTGTGGGGCATAGTCTGGAGAAGATTCTGGCAGCCCAGGGCCAGGCAAGTGTTGTAAAACACATCTCTCATTAAACAGTCCAGAGCCCGTGCCAACAGCCCTTAGTATAGAAAGAAGAATAAAATGTACGTGAACTACTGTGGTCAGGAGTAACAGGCCTCTGTTAGATGTGCATGAGATCCTTATGCTGCCCAGATGGAAGAAGGTATGGATTTCACATAGCTCTGTTACATGTCTGAATGCTGAACGAGGTATAAAAACATTAGCTATGGTCCAACATATGAAAACTACATTTCCAGGCTGAAATAATACAGTGCCACGCCACAGATTGTCTTTTCATAACCATGGCAATGGGGCAGTTTTGTTTAATTTTAATAATTTTGCATATATTTTAAATCCATATGCAGCAACCTCTATCAGGCCTGCAATAAATATAAGGAGGGCACGTGTGGCCTCCCCCTGCGTGGCATTCAGTGGCCCTGTGCAGAAATCCCATGGACTTAAATGTGACCTATGTGAAGCATGGACTTTTGCTAGCCCCTCTGCACAGGACTGGATATCATCCTAGGAAAAGAAATTCAAAGCCTGATGTATCCTGCTCTGAGGCCTCATGCAATGAGATGATGGAAATAGCTGGAGAGACTCATACAGTTATGAATAAGGCTGCGTGTCTGTCACGGAAGTCATGGATTCCATGACTTTCCATGCCTTTTGCAGCAGCCAGCATGGCTGGCTTACGGGCTGCCCAAATACTCAGACAGCCCCTGGGCCAGCAGCAGTTTAGGTGTGGGAGAGGGCTCAAGGCTGGGGTGCAGGGTGGTGGTTACTTGGGGGGCAGGGAGGCTCCCCAGAAGTGGCTGGCATGACTCCACAACTCTTGACCTAGGCGAGAGGCCAAGGGGCTCTCCATGCTGTCCCTGCTTGCAGGCACCACCCTGGCAGTGTCCATTGGCTGTGGTTCCCGGCCAATAGGAGCTGCGGAACCGGAGCTCAGTGGGGGTAGTGTATGGAGTCCCGCTGGCCTTGCCTCCCCCTAGGAGCTGCAGGGACACAGAGCTGGGTAGGGAGCCTACCAGCCCCACCAAACCCCTCCCTGCCCAGTGCCAGCCAGGGTCCTGGGCCACATGCCACCGCCCAGTCCCCCTAGCACCAGCAGAGGTCCCAGGCCACTCCCCACAGGACCTGCAGTGCCCCCAGACTGCTTTTTCCCCACCCAGTACCAAGGGCCCTGTCCCAAGTTTTAGTTACAGGTAAATAGTACAAATCATGGCTAGGTCACGGGCTGTGAATTTTTGTTTACTGCCCGTGACCTGTCCGTGACTTTTACAAAAAATACCGATGACTAAAATGTAGCCTTAGTTATGAAGCCTCCAGGCTGTTGTGAGGGAAAATTCACAATGGGGGAGACTGGCACGTTTCATGTACAGTGGAACTGGAAGGGTTAACTATTGACTTCACACAAGCATTATCCAGCTGGGCTCAGACGAAAGTGGCCTGTTTCCTTTTGTTTACTGCCCTTCTCTTCTTCCTTCAGGCGCCGGGATGTGCTGACTCTCACGCCTTGGCTGGCCCCCATAGTTTGGGAAGGAACTTTCAACTCCGAACTCCTGGACAGTGCCTACAAGCCACTGAACCTCACCATAGGGGTGACAGCCTTTGCCGTTGGCAAGTAAGTGTTCCCCAGCAGTTCCAGTTTGTGAGGCAAAAGGCTCACCTCCTCCCAGCCAGCATTGGTCCTGCCATAGATTGGTACCCTGTGGCTGTGGAGCAGTGAGACCAAGAGGACGGCGAAGGTGGAATTAAAGTTGCTCTTCAGGGAAGAGAGAGCAGACTAACACGGGCTAGAGATCTGGGGTCAGGAACAGCCTTTTATGCATGCTCAAGTTTCCCCTTTGTAAAAGTAAGGGCCTTGTAGCCTGTTGGTAGCAGTGGCACTGGCTAGAGCCTGGACTGGGCTAGAAATGGGCATCATCATAGTAATACCTAGCTCTTATATCACACTTGTCATCAGTAGGTCACAAATGACTTTATGCCATTAGCCCCATTTTACAGATGGGTAAACTGGGACCTAGAGTGGGGAAATAACTTGCTCAAGGTCACCCAGCAAGCTGGTGACAGAGCCGGAAGTAGAACCCGGGTTTCCGGAGTCCTCATCCAGTGTTCTAACCCCTAGACTATGCTGCCTCCTGATAGCTCAAGTACGTTCAGTACGCTAAAGTTCTATTGCTGTCTATCAGCTCTTCTGTGTTAACACTGGTGTTAGTCCAGTGCCACACCTCCTCTGGAAAGAGACTAAGGCCAGGTCCACGCTACTGGCACAGCTATGTCAGGCCTGGCCTATATTTAAAAGTTAGGTTGGCAAGAATCTCACCTGAGCACCATAGCTATGCCAACCTAACCCATGGTGTAGATCTCGCTAGGTCTTACATCACCCTAGCTACAGCTGCTTGGGGAGCTGGATGATCTACACCCCTTTCATCACTATAGGAAGCATCTACACTATGGCGCCACAGTGGCACAGTTATGGAGCTGTTGTCATCCCACTAAAGTGCCCAAAGTGCAGCTTTGTGATCCCTGACTGATGACACTGTCCTGGCAGAAGCCCTGATGAAGATGCATCTCTGTGGGCAAAGCTGCACTTACACTAGTATAGCTTGTTTCACTCGTGTGTGTGTGTGTGTGTGTGTGTGTGTGTGTGTGTGTGTGTGTGTGTGTGTGTTACGATACCAGTACAAGCACAGCTTTGCCAGCATAGCTGCGTCCACACTAGAAGCACCTTGCCAGTGTAGCATATGGGTATTCCTATACTTGGTGAAGCCTTCTAGAGTAGACAAGGCCTTACAAGAAGGCTGATTTTATTACAGGGATAAGTATCCACTAGTGAGTAAGCTAAGACCACCAACCTCTCTTCGCTGGTATAATCTAACTTAGACTTAGGGTGACCAGCTGTCCTGATTTTTATCAGGACAGTCCCGATATTTGGGGCTTTTTCCTATATAGGCTCCTATTACCCCTTACCCTGTCCCGATTTTTCACACTTGCTGTCTGGTCACCCTAGATGGGGTTGGGGGTAATAGGAGCCTATATAAGAAAAAGACCCAAAAATTGTGACTCCCTATAACATTGGGACATCTGATCACCCTAACCCATCCCGATTTTTCACACTTGCTGTCTGGTCACCCTACTCAGACTTGATCATTTCTAAAGGCTGGTGTGCAATAATCTGCTTTGTCAGCCATCAACACCCCAATTTTAGAGACTCCCAGAAACATCAGATGCAATGTCATGCAGACTTTAAATTAAACGTGGTTTTGTGCTGAGTGTAAGTCAAATGACTCCCCAGTGACTTCCCCCATCTGCCAAACTGGAACCACATAGGTGATCATTAGATAGTCTGAGAAGAGACCCCTTCTGTGATGGAAAGACCTGCTGCATGCTCTGAGCCAGGAGCATGTGTCACCTCTGCCCCATATGATCATTGACACCCTCACAGATCAGATTGTTTATGTGCACAGTGCAATGGAGGTGCAATTGCAGTATGTGTAGACACACCCGAGCTAGCTTTAGTTGGGCTAGCTCGGGTGCTAATAGCAGTGAAGCTGTGGAGCACAGGCTGCAGTTGGCTTCTTGGCTGGCCAGCGCTTGCTGCAGCTTCACTGCCGTTGGGATCTGAACTAGCTAGATTAAAGCTTGCTCGTGTATGTCTACACATGCGGCAGTCACACGTCTGACTGCAGTGTAGACATACCGTAAATGACCACACGAGCTGTGAGGGCACAGAACAGCATAGTCAGCAATTTTGAAAGCCCATCCCAGGTTCTCTGTGAGAATAGCGAGAGCTGGGACATGTGGGATTTCTAGTTTACTTCAGATAGTTGACTGGTCAAGGCATATTCTTTCTTCTCTCTCTGCCCTCAGCTAAAGTAGTGCTATTCCAACCCATTGCGCCTGTAATGTGCCCTTCGCTATAGCAGTATCTAGGCAAAACTCTTCCTACCACATCATAGTGTATTAAAGACTCCCAGTAACCTGGGTCACGGCCCTTCTCCCCCATGGCGCTATGCATCAATGCTTTTGTGTCTGCACAGGTACACCACGTTTGTGGGCCGCTTTGTGGAATCGGCGGAGAAGCTCTTCATGAAGGGCTGTTGGGTGAACTACTACATCTTCACCAACAACCCCCAGGCTATCCCCAGAGTCCAGCTGCAGCCCGGCCGGAGCCTCAGCATCATCCCCATCAAAAAATACTCTCACTGGCAAGAGATTTCCATGCGCAGGATGGAGGTGATAAACAGGCACATCGCAGAGGTGAGCCACCGGGAGGTGAACTACCTTTTCTGCCTGGACATCGACATGGTGTTTCACAACCCATGGGGGGTGGAGACTCTGGGTGAGATGGTAGCGGCCATACACCCTGGGTACTACAACATCCCTCGCAGCCAGTTTCCTTATGAGAGGAGGAGCTCTTCCGCTGCCTTCATCCCTAACAGCCAGGGGGACTTCTACTACGCAGGGGCCGTCTTCGGCGGGCTTGTCAAGCAGGTGTACGAGTTCACCAGGGCCTGCCACATGACCATCCTGGCAGACAAAGCCAACGGGATCATGGCGGCCTGGCAGGAGGAGAGCCACCTCAACAGGCACTTCTTTTCCCACAAGCCCTCAAAGCTCCTCTCCCCAGAGTACGTGTGGGATGACACCAAGCCCCAGCCGCCTGAGGTGCGCCTGATACGCTTCTCCACAGTGAATAAGGACTACAAGGAGATACGGGACTGATGTGTCTAGCCCTCTCTTTTTTTACCATGGAATCAGGCCCTTGATCTGCTGCCAGTGCAGGATGTATCCTAGTCAGTGTTTTGGCTCCCCTCTGGGAAGGGCAGGTGGTTCAGCTTAGAGATGGTGTAAGGTACTTGTTGAGACTGGTGTGATTATGCCACAGTGATGGTGACTCCTTGATCTACTTGAAAGGATCTACTTGATTCCTCTTCCCTGTAAATCTGGGGGCTGTTGTTGCCTGGGTGGTGGCCTTTTGCCAAGCGATACCAAAGCTTAGAGTCCCCTGTGTGCTGGTTTAAAAGAAAAACACCCAAATTGTAGTTTGGTCTGAGACTGGACAATAAAATGACCATCAGCCCTGTCAAACCTCAGCCATGAATGGAAAGGTGCAGTTAACTTTCATGATGTTTTTCATGCTCCAGAAGTGTCTAATACCCTAAGCAAGGCTCAACTCGTAATTAGCCTGGGGAACTCATTGCCACAAGGCATTGTTGAGACCAAGAATTTAGCAGGTATCAAAAAAAGATTAATGTGCAATTTGGATAAGGAGATTATTCACAATTATAGTAAAAAACCCTCATAGTGCAGGGCATAAACCAACCTCCAATGATTGGGGTCCTGAGGAAGATTTCCCTGGGAGCAGGTTTTTCTTTAGCTGCCTCCAACAGGGTTTATTGCACCTTCCTCTGAAGCACCTGGTTCCAACCACTGTCAGAGACAGGATACTCAGATAGACAGAAAAATGAACTGATCCTCTCTGACATTTCCTGTGTTCCTCACATCCAGCCCAGTTTTGCAGACCCAAGAGATCTGAACAGATCAGATACAGCTCAGGCCAGCATCTGAATGTCTGCATGCATAGCTCAACCGAAGCCGACTTCTGAACCTTCTCTATGGTTCACATGTCTCTGTGGATCATTCAGTCTTCTCTGATAAAGAAAATTTGGCATTGAGGTGTCCAGGCGGATCCCACTATTCAGGCCATTCCAGTGTTCCCAAGCCCTGTGAAACAAATGGGCTAGAAGCTGCCAGCTTGCTGGAAGTAGACAGTAACACCTAATGTGTTGTAGCAAATTGGTTAATTTTGCTTTGTCTTGTTAATGAAATATTGTAGTGATGTCAGGTTCTACTGTGGGGCTCCCTTCTCCAGCTGAATAACCTTCACGTGACAGTCAGAGGAGGGGGAGTGGAGGTAGGCCACGGTTACTATTTGTTGACATGAGAACACGGAGAAGCCAGTCTTGTTACTATGCAGCCTCAGAACCCGACTCTTCTTCTGGAACCAGAAGAGAAATACAAATGCAGGAAAACAAGAGTCACCTGCAACGGTGGCTGCCTAACTAAGGCTCAAATGCCACCCACCCTGCTGAAGCACCTGTGCCATAAACATCTTTCAAATAGCTCCTAAGGCATGCAACCAAAGAAAAACGCACATCTTTGCCATGTTCATTTAATGTGAGAAGCAAGAGAGACCATGGGGAAGAGCAGAGAATGCTGGAGCACAGCTCTGCTCCTGCATTGGAAAGCAAGGAGGGGAGGGGGCAGAGGTGACAGGGCTAAGCTGTCTGTTTCCAAGGAAACAATTAAAAAAAGACTCATTTGGCAGGAGAGGGAGAGAAAATAGGGAAGAGGCAGCTGGCAACTCTTGCCTCAGATAATTGCTAAATGGCAGCAAATCAAGCGGTTCCTTTTTCAAATGTGAGTGGCTTACGAGGCTATTCCAGTCTCATGTTCGCAGGCTCCCATTGTCACTCAGGGTGTCAGTATGGGCATTTACCTGCTGCAATGCATGTTAGAAATCCCCTTGGCATGCCCATAAAACGTATAACAACAATGGAAAACACCGCCCCCCGCCAATCATCACCAGCTGGACACATTGGGCTCCCCTGTGATGCTTTCTTCATTAGTGCTTGGATGCTGAGGTGAGCGACACCTTAGAATCCCCTATTAAAGTGCCCACCTTGGAGAATTGTGCTTCTTGTCCCTTCCTCAGAACCCAGCTCTGCATGGACCAAGGGACAAGCCCCATCCTATTTTAACCCCTTAGTCCTACACTCCTCCCCCCCCGCCCCGCCAAGAGCTATGGCTATTGATTATTGTTTGTACTGCAGTCGTGTTTGGAGATCCCAACCCAGTTCAGGCTCCCAGGGTGCTATACACATATGGATTAATAGGTTATCGGGCCAGAATGGACTACTGGCCTCAACTAGTCTGATCTCCTGCATGTACTAGGCCATTGAATTTCACCCAGTGTGGCCTGTGTCAAGCCCATAACTTGTGGTTGAGTTAGAGAGTATCTCGTAGACAGGGATCCAGTTTCGGCTTGAAGACTTAGTGATGGAGAATCCACCTCTGCCCTAGGTCAGGTGGTTCATTGGTTAATTACCCTCACTGTTAAAAATGTGTGTCTTTTATTTCCCATTTGAATTTGTCCAGCTTCAACCTCCAGCCGTGGGATCTCGTTCTGCCTTTGTCTGTTACATTAAAATGCCCTTTGCTATCAGAAATCTTCTCCCCTCCAAGGTTTCCAGGCTGTGACCATGTCACCTCTGCGTCCCCACCACACGCAGCGAGAAGCAGTCCCTGCCTCAGGGCTGTGCAGAGGGGATAGTACCTGCTTTCATGACAGCTGTTTATGGGGCCTCAGTTAAAGGTGTCTGTATCCAACTGTTTGAGAGAAGTTGCAGTTTGCTTCCCAGTCTGCTGCCAACCTGGTGCTTCCCAGACCTCCTCCAGGCAAATCAAAGGCCCGCAGTCACCCCCATGATTGGCATAGCATAGGGTCTAAGGTGTACCATGACATGGGCCACATTGTCCCTGGCAGGCCCACATGCCATAGCATCTCTCTAGGGCTTACCTCCTGTCATTCAGCCTGCTCCACGAATAGCCTCAGCGGGGCTGCAATTTGTAACTGTGCCTGGGGAGTCTCTTTGCATCCAGGCAGCAGGGCTGTGTGACAGGCAAGACGCACGCTCTGCCTGGAGGGGGGCTGGATTAGCTCATGCTGGTTGAGCTCCTCCTTTGACGGACAGAAACCAGTCCTGTGCCATCACCTCTCCTTGCTTCACCCCTGCGGAGCCAAGAACACTTCCTTCCCCCAGCACTAGTAGTGGGAGGAGAGCTGGAATCTGGCTATGGCAGCCAGCCACAGGGCACTATCCCCTGCCTCTGTCTGATCCCAGGTGGCCTCCATAATTAGACAACAGCCTGATTCTCCTACAGCTCAGAGTAGGATTAACACCGGGGCAAAGTGGGTCTACGATGCCATCATTCCAATCGGGTGGCATTCTGCCCTGCTGTAAATGACGGTCTGAGAGCCATCACCTCCCATATACAGATACAACCTTATTTACAGGTTCACCTAGATTGTTTCAAGCAGAACGCGTTTAAGGCTATCTGAACACAAAACCCTGGCAGCTTTTGAACCAGGAAACTTCGCTTTTTCTCTCTCTTCAGTGAACTGATTTAACAAGAGTTAAATGAATGCCAGTGACCCTTTTTTTTTTAAAGGATTTTATTCTGAGGCTTTGTAGCAACATTTTGCCATGAACAGATATTACCATCAACTCAAAGGTCCAAACTCTTTCAAACCTATTTTCTCCACTGTGCAGCTGTGGCCCTGTTACTATAATTAGAGTCTTGCTCTGTAGTGACATCTAGTGCCACTGTGTGTAAATGAGAACAACCTCTATCCACAATTCTCCTCTTCTGTTGAGTTTCTATTCTGTTCACAGAGCCGTGGATGTCTATGTTCTGTTGAAGGCAAAGGAGACTACAAGAGACAATGGGGCATGGTGGGCTAAACGTGGAATCTAGTCTCAGCTCTGCAGCTGACTTGCCTGTGGCCTTGGGCACATCACTGCACCTTTCTGCCTCAGCTTCCCCACCTGTAAAATGGGGATAATCCTTCCCTACCTCACTGGGTGTTGGGAAGATGAATTAATGTTTGCAAAGTGCTTTGAATACATAATCATCATATAAATGCTAAGGCTTATATTATAAACCAGTTCTGTTTTCCATTTCTACATAGCACCAGCTTCCAAGAGTGAGTAGCAGAAGTCTTAGGCCACGTCTACACTACGGGATAATATCAAATTAGCTAAAATCGGTTTTATAAAACTGATATTATAAATTCATATTTCATCGAGGCCGACACTAGGACAGTAATACGGCGTTGATGTGTACGCATGGTCGAGGCTAACAGTCGATATTCTGAAGAGTTCAGTTGTGGTACGGCTCTTCGTAGGCTATCCTATAGTTTCCTCTTGCATCGCCCGTCCCCCGTGGAATTGGGTTGAGATCAATTAATGGTCCGGGGTGGGTTCTGGGTAATGGCGTCATTCATGTCCCTTCCTACGGGAAACATCAGACTGACATCATTGTCGCACCGTTTTTTCGCCTGGATGCCGTGCAGATAGCCTAGACACGGAAACAGTGGAGACCTGTTCAGCTGTTTTTTTTTTATCGGCAGCACCGTATGTGACTGGAGGCTGCGGACAGGGCGATACTATTCCAGCGCTACACAGCAGATATTCACCTTGGCTTGTGCAAGATAAGGCAGAGATGGTTACGCAGGTTGTACCGTTACTACTGCCGAGTATAATACTGGCAATTGAAATGACGGTTACTCTCTCCCTTGATCGTCCGCTGTATCATGCGAAGTGCCGCTCGGCTGAAATCGGCCAGGGGCCAACGCAACAAGATGGGATTGATCCCCAAAGGAATTCTTCGCACTAAGAGTTGTTAAGAATGTGAGTCAGTCTGCCTAGAATAACGGGGAAGTTTAATATATTGGGACGCAGTGTATCTCGATGACAACAGTGCTGTCCGTGTCAGTAAGTCATCAAGGTGGGGCCCTGGCACCAACGCCACCCATTGCTTTCTCTTCCCACCTTTCGTGCTACTGGGCAGTGTCCCATCCTTTCCTGTCAATGAATTGGAAAAGAAGTGCAGGAATAGAGAAATACCACTGAGAGTAGGTAGATAAATTGGGGAGGCAGCCAACCAGCCCCGCGTGTGATGTCTCATGGCAGGATACGATACAATGTGGGGAGAGGAGCTAGCAGCTGGCCTCTATACAGTCCAGGGCGGTACCGATCTTTTCCTTACACAGAAAAGAGGGGTGAAGCCCCAGTTGCTGGTGAAGCTAGTTATTTAGCGTTTCGGCTCTTATGGGCGAGTAACCAGGGAATGATGCCTCATGTCATATGTATAAGATTACCATAGAGCGACGGTACTAGGTCCTACTGGCAGCCGTATCTACCACAGCGGATAGGGGAGGGAGCGAGCAGATATGCTCTTCACTGCTGCAGCATCGTATCTACACTCCGAGCATCAGTACAGATAGGGTGGAACTTGAAAAGAAGTCAGAAATGATTTTCTTTCCATTGTCTTTAAGCTGGTGTGAGGGGGGAGAACTGAGAGCTATTCCCTGAAAATTCCACAGCCGAGACATGTGTTTGAACCTACAGACATTGGTGAGCTCAGCAAAGAATTGCACAAATATTTTCAGAATGCTGATGGATGTGTAGCTGGAGTCGCTCAGTACAACCCCTCTCAATCCATTGAGCGTTCCATGTTGAAGTCTACCTCTTCCTCGTTACGCTTGTCACAGCGTTTGGATAATCTCTGGGAAGATTTTTTTCAACGCTTTGGCATTTGGTGCTGTAACGGGGTTCTTGTATAACAACAGATTGTTCTATCCCAGACGCTAGATCTCCAGATATCTCCCGTACGGTCCATGCTGGACGCTCTATTTTCGGATTGAGACTGCATCGCCCCCGTGCTGAACAGAGCTCCACGCTGGGCAACAGGAAATGTAATTCAAAGTTCGCCGGGGCTTTTCTGTTCCTGCTCCGATCGATTCAGATTGCTGTTCGAGAGGGTCAGTGGTGCACTGTGATACTGCCTGCGAGAAAACCAATAACGTCGATTTCCGTCAACACTAACCGTAATCCGATATGTTAATATAGATTAGCGCTACTGCGCTCTGTCAGGAGGGAGTACAGAAATCGATTTAAAGAGCCTTTAATATCGATGTAAAAGGGTGTTTGTAGTGTGACGGTACAGCGTTAAAATCAATTAACACCTCTTAACGAATTAAAAATGCGTAAGTGTACC
>NC_133792.1:17007457-17072951 GCF_003597395.2 Chelonoidis abingdonii | reverse complement strand
GGGGGGGGGGGGGGGGGGGGATTTCTGTCTGCCCCTCGTTTTGCTCCGCCGTGCCCCAATTGCCCCGGCCCTAGCCCCTCACTACAGGGATCGACCCCCACTGTGCCCTGATTGGGCTGGTGAGCAGGCTCTGTGTCATCCCCTCCCAGCCTGGATCTGCAGGCAGCAGGTGAGTCCCAGGAGAGGGGGGAGTGAGTGAGGGGAGGAGGAGGGAAAGGAGTAAGTGGTGGCGGGGCCTTGGGGGAAGAGGGTGGGCAGGGAGTGGAGCAAGGGTGTTCGGTTTTCAGCAATTAGAAAGTTGGCAACCCTATCTCTGATGATACCACTGATTAGTGGTGGTTCTCAGTCCAGTTCTAGTGAACAGGGGGCCAACCACATGCTGCAGCCTGGAACCCCTTCTTGGCCAGAGACTGCCTGTAACCTCTCAACCCAAGGAGCAGCTCCTGCACCGCTGAGATGAGGCATGGTGGTGGGGCTCTGTGTTGGGACTTCAGACTTCAGGGCTGCCGGGCTGGGGCTATCTGCATGAGAACTGAACTTACTGCTTGAGACCTCATTTTTACTGCTCCAAAAGGGCCTGGGGAACCCAGCCGGCCTGGCCCTGCAGTTCTAATCCAAGCCAGCTGCCCAGAAACCTGACGGCCCACACTCCGCCGGCGTGTGTGGGCGGCCTCCTCTCCTGGCGTCACTCTGAAATGGCACGTCACCACCCGCATAAATATGAACAACGAGTCCCCTTTAAACAGCAGCCTCTCTGTTTCCATGGAAACCCTGTTCTGCTCAGCCCTCTTCAGTATCAAAAGCTTGGCACTCCAGCAAATTGATCCTGCATGGAGATTTCCAGCAGCTTTTGCCTCCTTAGTTCCCTCAGTGCTTCCATTTCAGGTGTCAGTTTGAATAGAGATGAAACGGCTGGGGGTGGATGTCATTTGCGCAGTGGCCCCACAGTCACGATACCACACGGCGCTGGAGGATGGGGCTCGGCTTGGCTAATTAGGTGGGTCCTGCTGGGATGTGGCTGGCTTTAGTCATCTCAGGAGGCTTCTTCTGGCTGCCAGCGCTACTCCCTCCCACTGTCCTGCCCCCACTGATAGCCTTACAAAATAGCTCTCTGCAGGAGTCGGTGCAAAAGGTCTCCCCTCCCCTGGCTGGGCCTGGTGCAGGGGAGGGGACCCCACTTCTGGTGGGTTGTTTGGCACTGAGCTCTCTGGGTTGGCATGAGCCGGGGATGTGGTGAAGGAGGCAGTGGTCTCTGTGCTCAGATGGGGGCCTGTGTATCTAGGGGATGGGGGTGGGTCTGGCCACAGGTGGCAGAGGAATCAGAGGGCGCCCTTGGAGTTGTACCTCATATGGGGCCCCTCACTTGGACTATGGAGGCAAAGTGCTGAGCCATCCCCTGGTGGCCAGTTCCAGAGGGAGCCAACTCATTGACTGGATGGAGGGCTCAGCTGCATGGGGAGACTCTGGGAAAAGGTGCAATAAAGGTTTCCAGACAGCCCATCCCGCTCCACTGGATATCCTCCATACCTAGGGGCACCCCCAAAATATCCTCCTGTCCGTTGTGTGACCCATGTCCCTCTTCGTGTTGGCTTCCTGGTTTTCTCTCAGCTGCTGAGAACTTGATCTGTTGTGCCTCTGCCAGCTGCCTGGTGTGTGTGAGAGCAGGGCAGGGGAGAGAGCAGGGGTTAGTTACCGAGGGAGGGGTGGCATATCTGGGAAGAGACCAGCATCTACTGAATACAGCAGGTCCCCTGCAGGTGACCAAGTGGCAATGTGGGCTCATCAGAGCATTGCTCCAGTCCAGACAGATAAAACCCAGGCCTTATCCTGAAGTTTGATAGCACTGGGTTGACCCCCCTCACGAACCTGTTTGATTCAGGGCTGCTCCATGGGTCTGGCCCATGCTTTGAAGGGGCACCTGACATGTGTCACTACAGACATCACACCATCACGCCCAGCTAGTTGCAGGCCCTACCTAGGGTGACCAGATGTCCCAATTTTACAGGGACAGTCCTGATTTTGGGGTCTTTTTCTTATATAGGCTCCTATTACCCCCCCATCCCCAGTCCTGATTTTTCACACTTGCTGTCTGGTCACCCTAACCCTACCTCTCTCTGACTGACATGAGCCTGCCTTTGTGGATCTCTGTGGCTCAGCTGAGCCCCAGATGGAGCTAATGGAACAGCAGCATCTGCTGCAGACTGTCAGTCCCACAGTGGGAGGAGCAGGCCTGCCCTGGGGAGGGAACTGGTCAGAGGAACTGGGGCAAAAATAGATTCTTCTGTGTGCCCTGATCTCAGTTGTGTGTGTGGCAGACAGATGTGCAAACACAAGAGACATCAAGGGGATTTGCTTTCACCCTTACGCCGCTTGACCACTTTGTGCCGGGCACGTGTGACCCGGAAGGTAGATCCATTTTACAGGGTGGTGTTGAGGGTGAGAGTCAGAGAGCAGGTAAGCCAGGGCAGTGCCCTCCCTCTGCCAGGCTTGTTCTACTCCCTCACTGCCTTCCATTTGCAGTTTGCCAGGTGGCCTTTGGCAGCGAGCAACCCTTTCCCGCTCTCTCTGCTGGAGCTGACACAGAAAGAGACAGCCAGGGACAGACACTGTGGTGCCATAATAAACTCATCAAATTTCTGCTGGGCTGCAAAACACCTGCCTTGGGGTCCAGGGCAATGAGAAAAGCCTTGAGCGTGAGTGATGTCTGGGTGTCTGCAAGTGACTGTGTGTGGGTGCGATTGTGCACCGTGATGGACTCTGCCTGGGTAACTGGTGTTTATGAGTGACTGGCCCTCAGTGTAACTGTGTGTGGTGGTTGTGTCTGTGTGTAGCGGTGAGCCGAGTGACTTAACCAGGGTCACTAGTGCCCAGCAAACATGGTTTTGAACTCAGCTGTCTTTGTCTATGCTCCATAGTGCTTGACCAGGGGCTCATTAAAATATGCTTAGCACAATTACTGACTCATTTGTTCCAGGCAGGCAAAGCCTGGGCGCTTGTAAGACAGAACCCTACAGCGCCAGTGGGCTGAGGATCATTCCGGGAGATCTTAAATTCTCCTGGGAACTCTCCTATCTCCAGGTGGGATCAAAGCTCCCAGAGGAAAGGCGGACCTGGAAAAAAAACAACCACCCTGCCTTGCCCTGAGCCACACGCTGCTGGATCTAGAGAATCGCCGGCTCCAGCCCCGCCTGGGCGATTGGATTCCTGGCTGCTTCATTTGCAAAGATTTGTTCTTGTTATTGCTGCTGCCCTCCTGGCTGGAGGGAAGTTTCTCTGCCCTGGAGAGGGATCCGGCACAAAGACGGGGGAAGACGGCTGTATTCTGGAGCACCCGTTAAACGCCTGGTGCCTGATTCATTCCCTCCCCTTCCACCCCCTTTTGCACACACACGCTCACGCTCTCTTTGCAAATTGTTGCAGCCCAGCCTTGGTGGCTTTGCAATCTGCCGCCTGCAACGCGCGTTTGTTGGAAAGCTAGCTAGCTTCCCTCCCCCCAGCCGCCACCGACCGGGGCACGAGCTCTCGGCTCCCACGCGCTGGATTTCCCCGCAGGAGGCGGAGGAGGAGAAGGCAGGGACTGGGAGCTTTCCTGAAGTGCAAAGCTGCTGCTGCTTCTGCTCCGTGGGGTTGTTTGCAGACAATGGGGAACTGACACAGCCCCCCCACCCCGAGAAAATGTGTCTCCTGGAGATTCCTCGCGGCCTTCGGTTCCCTGGATCCTGCTGATTCCGCGTGGAGCTCCGAGCAGCTCGGGCTGTGGTTTTGATTTGCAATGTGACCATGGCAGCCCTGTGTCGGGATGCCGGCTCATCACCTGCCCCTCCTAGCCTGTCAACGCCTTGAGCCTCTCAGCCCTGACCAGGGATCTTCCCCGGGGGAGTCCTTCCTTCCAGCGCCAGGAGATGGAAGGCAGCCAGTGACCCAGCAGGGCTTGGGGTGGGGGCTAGGACCAGCTTCCCCTCACCCCTCCTAGCCAGACCACCCTCCATCTGAATCCCTGAGAGACCGGCTCAGCTGCTGGGATTGAGCCCTCCGGCCTCTGGACACCTTTCTCCGTGAGGACCCCACCGAGGAGATGAGAGGGAGATGATGATGATCGACACGCAGGTGAGCTTGGCAGGGTGGGTTTCTGCAATGATGTCCTTGTCTCTTTATGCCAGTGAAGTGGGCTTAGCGGGATAAATACTTAGCTGTCCTGGGTTGGCACAGTCCCAGGTGGCATCATGCCCCCATCGCTGGGGAGATCCAGGTGCCAGGTCTTACCCATGCTGCTGCTGCGCCGGGATGCCCAGGGTCAGTAGAAACCACCTGTGTCAATTAGAAGCCATGGGATAGATCAGTGGATCCACCTTCGCTGCCCCAAACTGTCTTGTCTGATGCACTGAGTCAGATGAGGTGGCTCATGTTTCCTTTCAGAAGGCCTGTGCGCTAATTGTATTTCCTATAGATACGTGTGCAGGGTACAACCCCGACCAGGCAGCCACTCGGCTTCTGCCACCACATGACAGCATCCACGAGGTTTCCAGTAGGTGTTCGTTGAAGGTTTCGTTAAAGCCCACGTCTGTTGCTGTTGGCTGGCCCCTGGGCTGCTCTGTGCATGGGGCACAGTGGCAGTAAGGGGGGTATGGCCTTGCTTGCTGTGGGTGGGGCCAGGGGACAGACAACACTGAAATGGAAACAGACCACAGCAGGCGTCCTCAGTAAGGGGAAGTAACCACAGGACTGCTTCTCAGTCCCAGTTCTTGGTCTCTGTGTAAATGTCTGAAGACCCACTGCATGTGCCAAAGGAGGTGGGTCATGGAAAGGGGAAAGACCAGATGCTTTTAAACTGGAGACCAGCAGTTCTCAATCTGTGGGTTGTGACCCCAAAGTGAGTTGCAACCCTGTTTTAATGGGGGTCGCCGGGCTGGTGTTAGACTTGCTGGGGCCTTGGGCCAAAGCCCAAGCCCGAGCCCTATGGTCTGGGGTGGAGGGCTTCAGCCCTGTGTGGCAAGGCTCAGGTTACAGGCCCCCTGCCCAGGACAGTGGGGATTGGGTTTGGGCTTAGGCTCACCCTGCACCCCCCCCCCCGGCAATGGGGCTTGGGCTTTGCCCCCGCCCCACTGCCCAGGGTGGCAGAGCTCAGGTGGGCACAGGCTTTGGTCCGCCTCCTGGGGTCGGGTAGTAATTCTTATTGTTAGAAGGGGGCTGTGCCACAATGAAGTTTGAGAACCCCTGCAAGAGACGCTTCAGAACTGGTGGGCAGCAAATGCTCCTGAATGGTGAGACTCTGCTCCACCAGGTGCAGGGCTTGGAGCCACGTAGGCAATGACTAGGCCCAAGAGACATTAGAAGGTGTCAGGCCCCCCTTCATAGTCCTTATGCCCCAAACTGAGCACCGTCCCAGCACCTTGATGGGGCAGGCTCAAGGTGAAATGGGGCCTGGGCAACCAAATTGCAGGGCCTCAAACCCTCTGCTGCTATTTCTGGGAATGGGTTGAAGTTGGAAACATTTGGAGAGTGGGCCCTGGATTGGCATGAATCCTCAACTGGCCCCTTCCTCCCACTCCCGCCCTTCACCTGTCAGCTAACCCCCAAGAACTTGAGTGTTCAGACAGATGCACGCCTGGGGCCGGATGCTGAGCTCTCCCACCAATCCTTCAGACTGAGGGGTCTGATCCTCCACTCTCCTGGGCTGGTGAAACATCACTGACTTCAGTGGAATTCCCCCTGGATTTACACCTGTGCCCGTGAGAAGAGACTCTGGCCCTGAGCATGGAAGCACCCCCTCAATGTGGTCAGCCTTGAAGCACTGCCTGGGGTGTCTGGGCTGTGCCTGTAGCATGCACAGGAGGAGGGCCTGCTGTGTGAATTTTAGATTGATGCTCCCCCTCTAGATCCCAAACGTGCACATGGACCAGTCCAGCGAGTGACTTCCAGGCTAAATCCAACTCCTAAAGGAGGAGGCAAAAGGTCAGCTGAAGGGAGATCCCTGCCTCTCCCTTTGTTGGAGGAATTAAATCGGCTTTTGGAGAGAAGGGAGTGATTGTTGCGTTGGCAGATTCAAAACAGGAGGAGCCTTTGATAACACACTGATCTCCAAGGGCTGGCGAGCGAGGCTGGAACCAAACTCCCATCAGTTCCTTTTCTCTAGTGTCGGCCTGAACTTGAGCAGAAATGGGGGCCTGGCCTGGAATGACTCTGCCTCCAGAACTCCTCCTGGCTCTCAGCTGGTCTGCAGCGCCTTGGACTTTGGTACCCAGGAAACTGGCAGAGGAGTCCAGCTGGCATGAGGTCCTGGTGGGGACATTCTGAGTCCTTCACAGACTGGTTCAGCTGTTGTATTTGAGACCCCTATTTCCAAATGTGGGTGCAAGTCAGTAGCCAGGGGAGCCCCTTTAGACTTCAGGTGCTGGCAGGTCAGGGGGAGGAAAGCAATCTGTGCAGACAGCGCCAAGACAGACCTCTGGCAATGGTTGTCCTCACACTGTAGCCCAGTGGGGGTTCTCCCCTAGGGCCTAGTTTGCTCGGAGAGTCCCTTCGGGGTTTTCCAAGACCATTTTCCCAGTGTCTTTGGGTTTGTGTTTCTCTCTGTCACTCTATGTATTTCTGCTGCGCTCCTTGTGCTGGGCTGTGGGGCCGCTAGGGGCCGTGGAGGCTGGTGGGAAGCAGCGTTCCCGGCCCTGCGTAGGAATCCTGGAGAAAGCTGCATTGCCCACAGACTCAGGCGGGGTTTCCAATACATCGCTATAGCAGTGATCATTCCGGAGGATGCCAGCCTGCTGTCTACTTTGTGATGGCCGAGGTATCATTTTGCCTACCATTGCCTCAAACTCACTCATGGCACAGGAGTCGCTAGCCAGCCTCCTACACACACCAGCCTAGGGCAGTAGGAAGAGAGGAGTCCAACTGGAGGGCAGGGGGTGCTGGGGTAGGGTGAGGTGGGGGCAGATAACTAGCGATTTCATAGAAAGTGCAAGGCAGTATTAGAGAAGCTGAACCCCCCCCCCACCCCCCGCACCCCCCGACACTGGAATGGCCCAGGGCTGCAGGGTGACACGCTGACGCTTGCACAGTCTCAGTATCACGGGATCCGTAATGGGCAGAAATGGAGAGGAGTCCGAGGACTTGGGTTTTAATCTCTTCCGAAAAGAGCGGCTTGTGGCTTCATCGACCAGCTTCAGTTGATGCTGGGTGGACCCAGCTCCTCTTTGTCAGGGAGGCAGGAGGCGGGGCTGGCTCATCTGCACGATGTTGATGGGAAAGGGGGATTGTTTGCCCATTTTGACAGAAACTGTCCCCGGTGGTGTTTGCTTCTCTCTCTCCACACTGGACTGGCTACAAGCTCCTTTATATGAAGGTCTCGCTGGATGGGATTTAGTAGTGTCCCTAACCCATTCTACCCCCATCCTGCTGAGTGAAGGACAGGATCAAGCCACAGGTTGCCCCACAACCTCATATCCCACTGCTGGAGGGGGAAACCCGGCCAGTCAGTGAGTGGCTCAGCCCCCATTCCCTTCAGTGGAGCTGAGCAGCTCACCTGCTCCCAGGCATAGGCCTCAAGCAGCAGTTTGTGCCGCTGGTCTCTGGCTGGTGGTTGTGGCGGATGGATGTGCCCAGGAAGGAGGTGGGATGGGCTGGGATCTGAGCCAGGATGGTGGAGGTGGAAGGGCACTGCTCAAGTGCTACATGGACTTGCTGGCTAGCAGCTCTCTGTAGACAAATGCAGTTGCTACGGGGCTCCTGCCGTGGCTGGGAGCCGCTCTTGTGCCCCGTGGTGCTAGGGGCGCACAGGTAAGAGGTCACGCTGCATCGTGAGGGTCCCCACGACTTGCAGCCATCTGGGCATCAGCCAGTGTGTGCACTCGCCTCTCCAGTGTCAGCCCTTGCAGCAGATAAATGGAGCAGGGAGGGAGCTGACGGCTCCGTGTGATGCCTCCCCAGCCCCCTCCTTCCCTCCTCAGGGTAATCATGCTTGAGGGTGACATTTGTTGAATTATTCTTGAAAAATCAACACCAGTAAAAGGTTAGAAAAAGGGGGGAGAGGGGGGATTTCTGGTCCCTTCCTGGATCCCTGACTCTCTGGGAACCTGGTGCCACAGGAGACCGCTCGCAGCGTTGCAGAAGCAGAGCTGGGCTCCCACAGGGCTGCAGCAAGCCCCCGCCTCAAGCCCTGGCCACAGTGGGAGAGATCAGTGCTTGGGAGGGCTCTAGACGGGTGGCAGTGATGTCGGTGGCTCAGTAGGGGTCGCTCCTCTCTCTGCGTCGATGTCATGTAGGCGTGTTGGAGGGCAGAGAGGGCTCCTTTGTGTGCAGTGTTACAGGTCCCACTGCAGTTCTCTCCTCTCCTGATTGATTATTTGAACGTTGGAAGTGATAGCAGGGGCTGGGCCTGAGCCCTGTGAGGTTTGGCCCCTGACCTGGATGTGCCCAGAGGTTAGGGTTTGTCTCTGGGGGTTGAGCCCCATTGTCGCTGTCTTACAATCCTTTGTCTCTGATGTTACTGTTACAGGCAGCTGCTCTGATCCGGGTCTATTTTCTTGGAACAGGAATGGAACTACCATGGGGGTTGGGGCGGCTGGGCAATACAAAGCCCCCACAATTGGTATGGGGGATTCAGGTCCATCCAGCAGGCACTAGGACCAACCTGAGCTGTGCCCCATTGCTAGAAATGACCCAGGAGGTCTCTGACCTGCTGCACCTGAAGAGCTTGACTGTCCAGCAGGTGGCACTATTGCTTTCTCTATGGAATATCAGCTGGTCACCTCTCATGGGTCCACTGGGAAATGTGACCGACCTCCAGGGCTTGAGCTTGGTGAATCCCTGTGACTCTCCTCATCACGCTTGGGTAGCTCACTGCACAGGGGCTTGCACTTCCCCAGAGGAGGGACTGGCAGAAGGTTGGGGAGAATGATCTTTGCATCTCAAAGATCTTGCTGCCTGAAGACAAGGTTTGCTTTGCCATTGATGGTGGTGATCTAGGGTGACTAGATGTCCCAGTTTTATAGGGACAGTCCTGATATACAGGGCTGTGTCTTACATAGGGGGCCTATTACCCCTCACCCCCGTTCCTATTTTTCACACTTGCTAGCTGGTCACCCTTTAGTGGTCATTAATACAAAGTTGCATTTATTAAGCAAGGCAGTGGCTGTCCCATGCACACTTAGCTAGGAGATCTGGGTTCCATTGTCAGTCCTGCCACTGACCTGCTGCGTGACCTCAGGGAGGTCATGGTAACAGCTATGTGCCTCAGTTTCCCCATCTGTAAAACAGAGATAATGATACTGACCTTCCTTTGTAAAGGGCTTTGAGATCCCCTAATTAAAAGGACCATATAGCCGCTAGGTACTATTTATAGACATCTTGATTCAAAGCCCACTCACCGTGGTGAGAATCTTTCCATTGACTTTGATGGGTTTTGGATCAGGCCCAAAGTACCTTTCTGACCAAAGGGCTACAGAGTGCTTAATAAACTATGCACAGAAGTTACTTCACCCAGCCCTGAAATGCAGCAACTTCTAGGGTGGGGCCTAGCAACTGTTTAACTACCACACTACCCCAGTTTAGGACAGGAGGTGAAGAAGTATCCTCTATCCCACTAAAACTGCAAGGAGGGCTTAGGTATGTGGAATGTACTGATTTCACCCATGTTGGAGATAAGCTGGCACAACTGAGTGAACATCCCAGAACCTAAGTGTTACATTTCAGAGAGTTTAGGAAGGCAGAGCGGACTGACTGGCATTGGAATGTACCCAGGATATTCTTGCCCAAGGTGTTTATCTCAATAACTAAAGCTCTCTCGAGCATTTTGTTGGGATTATTTCCACTTGAATCCTCTCTCCCAGGATCTCAGTAATGGGTGCTGTGATGCAAAGATGACTGTTCCATGGGTGAGCACAGCATGCGGCTCTGCCACCTCTGAGACAGATCTACCATTTTATTAGGAAAAGCCAAACCAAGCCTTCATTTGACACATGAAGCTGGGGACCAATGGGGGCCCTGCTGCTGTGGCTAGAATGTAGAAGAGAACGGTATGAAACCAGCATGTAAGGAGCAGCACATGGGGCTCACCTCTTTTCCTCAAGGACACTTCAACCCATCAGAATAATTCTTTGCCCTTCTCTGCCCCTTCCCTCTATGCACCTCCCAGTGTTTCACGAGCATTTATATCTTGCATCCCTATGAGGTCGAACTGTATTCTTGTCCCCATTTTACAGAGGGGGATACTGAGACACAGGCGTGGTGGAGCAGAGAACAGACCCAGGAGTGATGACTCTTGTCCCTATGCATCTGGGGCCTGGAGTTAGAACCCCTCCCTGGCCCAGGCAATAGTGGGGCTAGATATTGTTACGGGAACAGCCTCCCCTTGCGTTGAGAGTTCTCCCTCGCATGTGCAGGATTTATTCTGCCCTGATGGTGGGCGTAAAACCCCCTGTTAATGCTGATGGGACACATCCAGTGACAGGAGAGAGCTACATAAGGTGGTACCCTGTTCTAGCCATCTCTTCCTTAAAATGCACTGTTCACCTGCACTCATCTGAGGTCCTCCTAGGGCACGAATCTCAGAATGCGGCCCTCCGTTACTATGGTGATGAGGGCTGTATAAGTACTTGGATACCAAGGGCCTCCTCACCATAGTATCCCACTGCTTTGTTCTGAGGTTCAGATGACTGGGGGCAAGGTGATGCATTTTTATGGCAGCCTGGCACAAAGCTTACCAGACAGAACGTACTCCTCATTGGGGCCGGAGCTGCATGAAACGCCTTTGCCTTTGTCTGCCAGGTCTAAGCCCCTGTGCTGCTGGTATTCGCGTTGGCGGTGCCTTCGGCTGAACCGTGATAGAACGTACTCTGCTCACGCTTGTGTGCGTGGAAGCCTACGTTTGGGACGCATGGTTTAACCCAGGTGACTGTAGCATAGATGGACATAAGGGCTCTCAGCTGATGGTTGATTATTAGTCTGTATTTCAGTATTGTCCAAAGGCCCCAACTGAGAGTGTGGCCTGCTGTGCTGGGCTCTGCACGTACACATCGTGAGATAATCTCTGCCTCAAAGAGCTTCAGTCTAAACAGACAAGATGAAGGTTGAGAAGGGAAGTGGAGGCACAGAGAGGTCACATGACATGCTTAAGGTCATGCAGCAGGTCAGTGGCAAAGCTGGGACTGGAATTCCGGTCTGTTGATTCCCAGTCCAGTGTTCTGTCCACTGGACTGTGATGCCTGGAAGGAAACTGACCTGCTCTACAAGGTGGCTAAAGAGGTGGGGGTGAAGAGGCCCCAGCAATGAGGACGGCACTTCGCCCTGTTGGCTTTTGGCAGAGGCTGCTGTAAGAAATTCCAGCTGCCAGCCATTAATGTGCTAAGCGCACCGAATTTACCACATGTCCAGATCCTTTCTGAATGGAGCCATTCCCCGCCATCACCACTTCCCAAGTGACCTAGTGGCAACAGCGGGGAGAGCAGGCTGGTCCTTGCTGGGTTAGCCGTGGCTGGGAATGTCCGACCGGCTCAGCCCCGGTCAGTATCGCTGGATGAATTCCCAGCAGGTCTGTGGTGAGATTGCAGATGTGATATTCCCCAGGGATCTGTGCTGCTAGCTGAGTAACTTCTCTGGACCCTGTTGGCTCGTAAAGCAGCCTGGGAATGACTGTGCATTCATCCCAGGAGGGATGTCTAACGTCCATCAAGCTGGCTTTCTCCTTTGTATCGGATGTTCTGTTCTCCACTTTCTTTTGTGTGCCTGCCTTGTGCACTTTGGCCATCAGTCAAAAAAATGTTTGTAGACACGAGCTGACGTCAAGGGCTGCCTGGTGACTGCATGTCACTAATCACAGGCTTCCAAGACAGAGCTCCAGCTCCCTGGAGGCCTGGTGCGGCAGCGGGAGTTCATCCATTTAGGAGATCGTTGTAGTACCCTGACAAATTTATGGTCTCTGACTCCTCTTCTGTTGCTGGTCTCCTCGGAGCATGACTGAGCTGGACAGAGATGGGATGTTGGGTTACTGTGCTGGGCTTTTCTTTCTGAGTCCAGGGCTGGCAGACATCTGCAAATGAGGGTGGGTGTGGGATAGCAACGAGGTGGGCTATGTCTCCATTACACTGTCTGTCCCAAGCAGGATAACAACCTTCATTATATTGCCTAGAGAGAAGTATCTTCAAGGGGATAATTAAGGGGAGAGGCAGTGAGACAGAGGAGGTGAAGGATGAGGTAAAGCACCCGGGGTGAAATCGGAAACAGCTCAAATGCATGCCCATTACAGAGCTAAATTGTCTGAGGTACTGACACAATCAGCCAACCCTTTCCCCTGCCCCTCATCCTGGCTTCTAGCCATGACTGGAAGCTGACGCCATGTGGGACCCTGTACCTGAGGGATCTCCAGCCCACTCCTGGAGCCTCGGGAGCTTTAGAGAGGTTCTGAGACTTGGTGGCAGAGTTCTGGGATGCTCTTCCCAACCTGGATGCCAAGCCTTCCTGAGCTTCCCCAGCGAAGAGTGTGAGGAGGTGGTGAAGACAGGAGGAATGGAGGTGAGTGGTGGTTAAATTTCTGGAGGGAACTGTCCAGGGGACGCTCTTCTGTGTCGAGATTCAAGCTAAGGCGCCGTGAGCTGGGCACACCCTCCCCCAAGGTTCATGCTACCTATTATTATCCCTCTGCCTCGACATATACCATCTCCCTCTCCGCCCCTACCCAGTTTCTCAGGATGATGAGAACCTGATGTTCCTTTTCTCCCCCTTCCTCCAAAGCTGCACCCCTCTGCCCCCAGCTAAAAATGCCCTGCCCCTTCTGGACACAGGATGTGAACTCTGTAAAGGTCGCATCCGACACATTGTAACTTGCCAAGTCATCCTGCAGAAAAAGAATGGGTTGGCCTGTCCATCAGTTTGGCACCTGAGGATGGATAGGGGTGGGGAATTCAGGGGTGTCTCGCTGTGCCTGGGAGGGTTGTATTGGACCCCTGTGAAGATCTCCAGGGTCCATCCTGTTGTGTACCCCTGGCCTCGCTGCTGCCATATGATGCCAGATTTCCAGCTGTGTGTTTACTGTCATAGGAGTGAAACAGCCGCTCTGCAGCGTGTTCTGTGCTCATGGGCCCGTGCGGCCTGTGCTTCCAGCCTCCCAGTGCAGCAGTGAGGAGTGCTGGCTGGAGACTTTGCTAGTGTAAATAACTGTGACAGGAATTTGGGAAGGAACCTAGGATTGCAAGTCAGTGAAAGGCCAGCACAGCAAACTCTGGCTCCTTCCCTGAGAAAGGAGGAAATGGCCCATCCAGAGGATACTCTCTGACGCAGTGGGTTATGGAGACCTGGCTCTGAGAATGGCTTTGAGTGAACAGGATTTTGGCTGAAAGCTCAGCCTCTGTCTGGTTCCTTCAGGAAAGGTGGTTTGATGGTTGGGGACCAGGCAAAGGCCAGGGCTCGAATAGCTGGGTGTAAAAGGTCAGGATGAAGGGTCCCAGAGCTGGAACAGAAGCGGAGGCTGAGAGTCAGGACTGAGGTCCCTTGGCGGGGCTCACTGGACAAGAATAGCAGAGGGTGCACCGGGTTCAGGTGGAGGAACATTGGCAGAGTTGTGCGTGAGGAGCCCTGGGCTGGAATAGCTGAGGATGGGAAGGCTGCCGGTTGGGACAGTGGTGCATTGGCAGAGCTATGGGCAGGGAGGATTTGATTTAAATCACTAGTCAGGAAGACTCAATTCATTCATGGATTTCTACATAAATGTGCATTCTTTTTGGTTGTTATAACCTTAATACATATTCTTCACAACTCAGAGATAGATGTAGATTTCATTTTTAGAAGGTACACACTATACATTTTTAAAGTGATTTATTTTAAAAACTTTTCAGAATAGTTTTACAGCTATATCAGAAAATGAATGATTGTTTGATTATTTCATTTACCAAAGGTAATTGAAGCAGATATTTATGATGTAATTGGGAAGTGAACTATCTCCAATTCATCAGTTAATCATTAATATTTGGAGGATTTTCTTGGCATGCTCTATTAGGAGGAGAACATCACCAGACAGACATTTAAATCTTTTTATTTAACTAAAACAACATTACGTATTCTGGATCTTTTTCTTCAACAGCAAACATATTTAACAAAATAAGCATATGAATTTTTGAATTTATTTAAACATTCAAGCTTTTTAAAATCAGGTTTGTTTTTGTTAAAATTGTTTTTAACTAAAATAGTTAAAATGAAATATTTAAAAAAAAATCGACTGTGTCAGCCAGGTCAACATGAAAAACTTAAAACATTGGCTTCTGCAGCTAACTCAGTCATCTTCACCTTTGTTTTCCTGTTTGTTCACAATCTGGAAAAGAAAAACAAGCTTTCCTGCTTTTTCAGGTCCCAAACGATTTCTCAATTTGGAATGAATTAGTCCAAAGGAGGAAAATATTCTTTCTACATTGGCAGAAGAAGCTACTTCTGTTAAAAGTGATATTATCATTTCAACAGTCTCTGAATCCAAGTGCTTAAGTGACTTCCACCAGTTCACTGGTGTGACTTTCTTTAAAACATCATCAGCAAACATATTTCTTGAATGGTTCTTATTCCCAAACTGGGTCTCTTTTATGGCCTGCTGCCATTATAGGTTTTCCCTTCTAGTGAGAGAATGGTACGGTAGATCTCGAATCAGTGAAGGCCACACTCAGAAAGACCTCAAGATTTCTGGAATATGCTGCTCAAACAGTTTCACTTTTGTTTCTACTGCCTGTCCTTCCCGTCTCACATTCATCTCCAGACTTCTTCTCCTTGTCCAGATCTATTCTGCCCCCAACAATCTTCTATTCGTTGAACTTTTGAAATGTTGCACTTTTAGAGAGAGGTAGGGGATTGACTCTCTGTACACAAATTTGCAGCGGGACAGTAGGGTTGAGGTCTGTTATTTCTCACCTCTGTTTGTTTATTTTATTTTATTTTGTTTTTTGCTGTTAACAAGCATGTTGTCTCTGGAGACACAAATCCATTGTTTGAGAACTGCAAAACTAAGCATCTCTAATGGTATCTTCTAGACTGAGCACTGAGTCCCTTTGGGTAGACAGAAAGATTAACCTAAATAATCTATACAGAAGCCCCTGGAACCCCATAAAATTGGGTCCCTAATCCATGAACTATTGGAACTCATTTACAAAGCTTTCTTAAACATGACATGAATATATTGTCTCATACTATAGAATTAGAATTTATAATCCCTATTCCATGATGAGATATCTTTGAGCTATAATGTACCTTAATTCAAACGATCTTTAGATAGTTTTTTCCCCTCAAAAAGCATTTTATCAAAAAAATCTGATTTAAATTTAAAAAATCTGATTTTTATTATTATTCTTTTAAAAATAATTGATTTGTATCCACCCTGGCTATGGAGAATTCCCAGGCCGGAAGAGCTCAGTGGGTTAGTTGGTCAGAATTGCAGGGGTTTCTCTGTGTGTGCGGTGGGTGCGGGTCCAAGGACCCGGAGGAGCCGGGGTGCTGCAGGGCAGGATTGAAATACGCTGGTCGAGCCATGTGGTAACCTAGCCCAGCTGCACTGAGGTGCTGAGAGGACAGAGCGGAAAAGTCTGCCAGGAGGCATAACGTGAGGTGAAACCAGGGCAGTGTGAAGGCCCTTGCTAGCAGAGAAGGTGTTTCTCCACGCTGGCCTGTCGTGTGGCTTCAGCAGCTCAGCGAGCGCTAGTCCCACAGCAGAGGTGCCTCCGAGTGCTGCACTGTGCCCTTTTGGCCGACAGGAAATGGAAACGCCCTGAGTCTGTTTCTCGGCCAAGCGCTCTGGAGCAGCGGGGCCTGTGCTGCTTGGCAGTGGTTGAAAGTCCCAGTAGGCTTCCACATTTCCATGGTGATGGGGGGGAGTTCCTGGCAGCCGCACTGTCCCCAGGGGCATTGAAATGGCACGGCTGGAGCGAGCTGTGCTGCGTTGTGATCAGTGTACTCCAGTTCCTGTGGCTCTGTAGCCCAGTCACAGCACAGGCAGGATGGTCACAACTCAACCCCATACGGGCCAAGACTGGGTCACTCCCCTCACGGAGGCCAGATTCTTGTGACCAGAGACAGAATAATAATAAGACTCTGCCCTTCTCCGTTAGGAGCACTTTAGAAACAGCAGCAGTGCCCGACAAGGCCTGTCGATATCATCATGCCCATTCTGCCCTCAGGGAAACTGAGGCACAGAATGATGTAGCAACTCTCCCTAGTCCCACAGTGAGCCAATGGCAGAGCAGGGAGCAGATTGCTGATGTCCTGACTTGCAGCCGTATGCTCTAACCACTGGGCATGATTCATCCCAAAGGCTAAGTGGGACTCAGATCTGCCCGGACAGACCATTCCTCCCACCTTTCTTCCTCCTGCTTTTCTATCCCAGAGGAGGATCCTCAACCCAGCACCAGCTTGAACCATTGTACTCTGCCTCTTCACCTGCTGCACTCCAGCCCCCTCTGAGTGTGGAGCCGCTGTTGGTGGTGAAGGCCACGAGCTCTGAGTTATGTGGACAGTGTTCTTGAGAGCAGGTTCAAATAGGGGGAAAGAGCCCCCTTCAGAGGGATTGGCCCATCCGGCACTAGCCCCTCTGGGGGGTTAATGGGAATGATTGGAATGCTAATCCCTCTCGCGCCTCTGCGGTACACAAAGAGAACAGCCTAAGCCTCCATATTCATAATCCAAGCTGGAAAAATATGAGGCCTGGCATTTGCCCAGCATAAGTGAATGACTAAAGTGGGGTCTGCGGGGGTGCTGTGATGTGGGAATTGCTGTCGTTGAGATTAGGCATCACCCTGACATTTGGATTGCCTGCCATTATTAAAACTCCTCCAGTGACATTCTTCAGAAGAGTCGGGCCTGAGCCCCAGTGGCTTGGCCAAATCCCAGTCATCGCATGTTGCCTAGCAATGTTTCCTTGTCGGCTCACTAGGATACAGGATTTTCCTTCGCTCCTTGTCCCTCAAGCTTCTGTGTAGAGCTCCTGGTGCGACTGCAGTGGGTTTGTATCTTCTTTGCTTCGCACCTAGAGCTGGCTGCAAAGCAGAATTGAGTCCAGCAGGAAATTCTGAAATTTGATTTTGTCTCAAATGGGAATGCAAAGTTGAAATCTTAAAATTTTTTGAAAAATGACATTTAAAAATACTTCCTTTCCACTGATAAAATAAAAGTCACAAAATGTTTTGTCCTTTTTCATGATGAAACTTTTCAGCCTTTTTGATATTTTCTGTGGGAATCTCTGTGTTCCTGCAAAACATTTAGCTGTTGTCAAATCAGCCTGGGGAAACTCTTTGACCAGCTTTCCTGTTACCTCAGAAAAGTGGCTGCATTTCAGTGGGGCATGAAGTGAAGCAATTCCAGTGTATTCTGCTGTGTATGGACCCATTCCTGCATGTTCTTACATATGGGACTAGCCCTTGTGCAGAGTCCTTACTGATGGGGTTCAGGTTCTTGTAGTTTGTAACTTAGAGAGCACTCAGAGGATTGCAGCAGGGGCTCTGTGAATCAGTAAATAAACTCAGTTGCAAGTGTATACAGAATCTCTGTGGCAGGGTATAAGACAATGCAGAACTGGACAGTGCTACTGAGAGCTTAAATGCATGGGATGTTAGAGATTTTACTTTGTATTCGGTGGTGCTGTGCACTTTAAATCTCTTGGAAAAACAGCCGCTTTCATAATAATGTGACACAAATTATCACCTAGTTGCATAATGTTTTAACCAATGGTATTTGAATCCTTGGGAGCATAAATTCCACTGGCCTGGTGGGGGGCTAACAGCTGTCTCACCCATGAGGGTAAGTGATTTGAAGGCCTAAGCATGTGTTCCCCAGGAGAACCCAGTATCTTTGGGGTGGGGGTGGAGGGATTGCAAGAGACAGTTGCAGCTGCAGCTACAGCCACCGTTTTCCCACTTTTGGGAATTCACCCAGCCTTGGATAAAGCCAACAGGCCGTGTTCTGGGGCTTTGTAACACTCTGCTATTTACATAACCCCCCTTTGCTCCATCTTCATTCCAATGCTCTTTGAAAGGGTGTTTAGTTAATAAGATTATAAAGCTTTCCTGTCGTTAAAGCAACAGAAATCAATGCTCAGCCCCAGGCCTGAGCTTAATGTCAGTTACAATGGTCTGCCAGGAGGTGGCCCCAAGCTAAGTTTAGCTGTGCTCCCTCCCACCTCACTCAGGTTATGCCAGTGGAAGACCCAAAGCGGAGAGAGCTGGCACAGGGGAGCCTGTGTAGGGTGGGCAGGTAGGCAGCTGTCTGCACTGGGTCCCTGCATCCTTTCCCCTGCTTCTCAAGCCCTCTGAGGGCTGATGCTAAACCCAGATGGTAAGAGCTTGTGTGTGTCCACCCACAGCAGCTGCCAATGGCGGGTGGTCCCAGTTGGCTGCAATCCCTGGGATGATGGCTCTTGCTGAAGCTGGCCTCCTTATGGACAGGACCCCCTGAGGCAGCCTTCCCAGCCCAGTCCCACAATGCAATGCATCAGCCCCTGCTCCCAACAAGTAACAACCACATGAGGTAGTTGTTCTCAGAATGCACCATGGGCCGAAGCTTTCACGCATCTCATACAGTCACTGCAGTGGCTTCCTTGCTTGGTGCTGAAGTCCAGAGAGCCAAGGCACCTGTTTTCTTTGGGCCAGGGGATCCTCTTGCCAGACCTGGTAAATGAGCAGCAGCCCCATCTCACAGGAGGGCTTCCCTTGTCTCTGTTGGTTATAAAATATCTGGAGCCAGCCTCCCTGGACTGAGTGGTAGCTTTGCAGAGGGACCGCTGCTAGTGCAATTACTGAACAGAGGTATTTCACGCAAACCAGCCCAGTCCCAAATCTGCGAGTGGCTGCAGAACTGGCTTGTGTTGGGAACCAGGCAGGGATCCAGGCTTCTCTGTGGCAGGCTGAACTACTGTGCTCCAGAGGGGGGGCCAGGCCTGGGAGAGCTGATATTTGACACCAGCTGTCAAGGAGGTCAGAGCAGGATCTTTGCAACACCTGGATTGTGTCCACCAAAGCAGACAGCCCTCCTGCGCCACTGTACTCTTCCCCTGCCTCCCCTCCCTCCTAGCGAGAGTGTGGGAATAAAGCCAGACTGTGAGGGGAAAGGAAGAGCTGCAAACTAAAGTGACTTTTCCTCTCTGGTCGTTGGGTGCGGCTGAGGGAAAGGTCTGCAGAAAGGATCAGCTTCCCGCACTGCTGAGGAATTGACTCCAGCAACGTTGGGCAGCTCTTTGTCATTATAAGGGGTGGGGAGATGTTGAGAGACTAAATTTTTGTGTGCACTACAAAGGAAATTCTCGGTAGAAAATGAACCCACTCAAAGAATCTGTCTCTGTGACACACACTTTCCATCCACCCACTCGAAGCAGAGATGATAAAGAATGGATCACCTGTCAAATGGAAACCTGTTGAAAAGGCCAGACCTGCAAAGCAAGCACTGAGAGGAAGGACAGCCTTCCTGTGTGAGTCCAGGCACAGCACTTCATCGCTTTGTGCCTCAGTTTCCTGCCTGTAGGATCTCCTGGCTTTTGTCTATTTAGATTGGTGTAGTGCTGTCGAATGTCACAATATTTGCTTTGAGCCCAGGAGACAAAGGGTTTCTGTGAGACTCCTAGCTTTCATTTTAAAAAAAGGGTCTATCTCACATGGCTGTGGAGAGAAGTTTGAAAATGTGACCTGAGTGTGTCCTAGGGGCTCAGAAATGAGAAGGCAAGGAAAAAGAGTGCCATACATGCTTACCACGTACAGAGGTGTATACATCGCTGTGCATACGTATTGCCTCTTCTATTGCTCCAGCCAGGAGAGGAAGGATGATCCAGTGATTTGCATGCTAGTCTGGGCCATGGGAGACCCTGGTTCAATTCCTGCTCTGCCACAGACTCTCTGTGTAGTCCCTGGGCAAGTCACTTAGCCTATGTGTGCCTCAGTTTCCCCATCTGTCAAACTAAGAGGGTGGGGGGGTGAGAATGGGCTGCTGATAGCTGGAGGCTATAAAGCACCCATGAAGGAGTAGGGTTATGAAGGGTGGAGCAAGGGGGTAGAACTAGGAGTCATAGGATGAAATTAAAAAAAGGAGTATTAGTATCAAGAAACATGTCCTCCAGTCCGATGGGCTGGACTGTGGAGTGGTCTCCAGAGGGAGGCGGTAGCAGTGTCCTCGGTTGGGTCCTTTTGAAACTAGACTAAGCCCTGGAGAAGGCAACTCTGTGCTGCGGAGAACAATCCTGTGCTGACTGTGAGGGGAAGGAGGCTCCAAGGCCTGGCCGTGCCTAACGCCTGTGAGTTTGTGGGTGTTTTTGCTGTGAGGAGAGGAGCCAATAAAGCCCTTCCTGCACACAGCGCTCTCCTTCGTGTGCACACCGGAGTCTCCGGTGGACACCCGTTTACCTGTGTGCTCGCACATGGGGAAGCACTCTGCCCTGCTGGGGTTCGAACTGCATCGCCCAGGTGCACAGGTTCCCTTGACCTCCGAGGAATCCTGTCTCCACGGCCCTTGCAAAGGAATGATAATTGGTAACTGTCGAGATGGCGGCAGCTTGCTTGTGTCTTCATTTCTCCCAGCCCCAGGGTGCCTGTGGATTCTCCAGCCAAGGCAGCCAGAGCCTCACCTGCCACCAGACTGGCTCCTGGGCTCTGCAGCTCCTGCAGGCTTGAGGTTGGCTGGGTGGTGTGTGTGTGTGTGTGTGGGAAGGGGGGGCTGCCTTGTGTGGGGCCTTCGGAGCTGTTGCTTTACCCCTCTCTGCTCCCAGTCTGGGCCCAAGCAGGGCACTGCACCTGTAGCTACCTGTTTTGCATGTGCAACTGCATAACTTCTTTTCACAGTGGCCTTGGTTCTTGTGCACACCCATGTCACACGGGTGCCCGTTTTTTAAATGGTCCCCTCTTCTGTCCATCTGCCCCAGAGAAAAGTCCTTTCCTGGCTCTTGGGAGTTTCAAATGATCAGGCTTTGTCGTCTCTAGGGGCTAATTGCCTGCTCTCTGCCTCATCAGGCCCTAATGGGGTGACGTGTCCCCTATGAGAGCACAATGGGAAAGCAGATCAGAGTGGTTCTGATGGAGCTGTCTTTGTGCTCCCCGGGTGCCTAGACTCTCACATGTACCTGAGAAACGTCTCTTATTTCTCAACTCCCCCATTCCCCAGGAACAATGCCTTTGGGGGAGTGTTAACGAGAAGCAGAGAGCGGGAGATAGGCTGGCTAGAGGGGCCAGGGGCTGCACGTGGTGGGAAGCAGCCGCTTGCTGATGTTACCCACCCCTTGCTCCTTCTGGATGCTTGGGAACGCCGTTATTGGATGGGGAAGAATCCAAACTGGATTCCTTTGCTGGGATTTACTGGGAAGGGTTGAGAGTGCTGGGGAGAGCCCATCTGTGGAGGTGGAACGGGCCTTTTATTGCTCAGGAGCACCCCTTCTGGTTGAGAAAAGGAATCTTGGTGACAGACGGTACAGTGACTCTCAGGAAGTCCTCTTCTGGAAAGATGGCGAGGTAGGAGGCCAAGAGGATGGGGATCAATCTGGGGCAGAAATGACAATGAGCCCCACCGGCCTAGCACACTGCAGGGGGCGCCGCTAAGGGAGCTGCAGGGCTGGTGTATTCATATGCAGCGCAGCAATCTGATGAAGCAAGCTGGTCAGAGTGGAGCCAGCTAGCACACTGGTCTATCGCAGCATTCCTACCCTTGCTCCAGCCACAGAGCTGGGCAGGTGCTAGTGCCAGGGGGGCAGGGAAGGCTCAGGAAGGTAGTGGGGGGGGGGCAGGGAGCTCACATTGGTGTTACTCCCCTTGTCTGGGCGGGATTAGTCAGGAATGACGCAGGGCTCTGGAATGGTGTTAATACCCCGCTCAGGAATGCTCCCCGCTCTTGACAGGGGATTCCTTTCTGACGGCTGCTGCTGTCTCACCTAGATTGAATAGTGTGTGTGTGTGTGAGCATGTGTGTGTGTGTGCGCATGTGGAGGGGAGAGTCAGAGTCACCAGGGCCAGCCAGGACAGGCCATCCCATGTGACCTATTACCAAACACAAACACTGCAGGTCTGACACCTTGACTCTCTCTCGGGATCAGGAGAAGCTGGGATGCAGGGAGAGGAAGTATGAAAAACAAATCTAATGCAGCAGTAAATCCAGTCTATGTCCCGTCTGTAGGATCCCTACTTGTACTAGTCTAGAAGGGGGACGGGGGAGGCTCACAGATCCCTAATACACTGCCCAGGCTGCCCTATAGCTGAGAAGACAGATGGTTGGGTTTTTACGATAAATCTGCCATGGATGGAGGGAAATGCTGGATTCAAGTTATGGGGGGAATGAGGTGGGAGTGATGAACTCAAGGGAGTACAGTGACCCAAAACAAATGGCTCTAGAGGGTCACGAAACTGCAAGCTGCACCTGCCCCCCCAGTGGCTCAGAACTACCTCCTGTCCCACTAGATACACCATTCTGCTTCCCAGCTGTTGGCCCTGCCAGACTAGCCCTTCCCCAACCCTCTGAGATCAGGAAGCGAGAGTCCATGTCCCATCCTGTGGCAGGCACAAGACTGAATCCTAATCTCCTTCCCCACTACACAGTCAAAAATCCATCTGCTTCCACCCTCGCTCTGTGCCGGGTGGGTGGTAACCTGGCTGATAGCACAGTGAATAGCGGACACCTTTGTACCATGTTGGCAGGCAGCTGGTTTCCAGGTAAACAGCAAGATAGATTGCTCAGTTTCCAACCCCTCCCTTGTCTGACACGTTCTCGGCGCCTCATGTGACTCGAGAGCAATGCTGGGCGTGTCTGGGAGCGTGGGCAAAGCACCCGGGCTGGAGGGGAAAAGACGACAGATGTCATTTGGGAGGCATGGCTGTTAAAGAACAGCTGTTTGGCAGATGCAGTGTCCCTCTCCAGAAGTGAGTCACTCACTGACAACATCCGTTTGTAGGCAGTGCTCGGTGGGGGATGGAGGTCTGGTTTCCATGACTGTCCATATCCAGGGAAGACAACAACAAATACAGAGGATGTTCTGTAGAACTGACTCAATCACACAGATAAGGCACCAGCGCTGGGCGGGAATAGAGGGCAAAGGACGTAACAGGGATCATATCACCTGCGGAGAGGCCTTTATGTTTCTACCTATCCCTGCAGCTCTGGTTTGCCACGTGTTTTTGGTTTTTAATACCTGAGCAGTCAGGGTGAGTGATGGGATGGGGCAGCCATGTTTATCAAAGAAACGTGGAAGTATTTATTAGTGCATGCATGCAACTCGTGCATATTTGTGGGGTCTGTCTGCATGCATATGGTGGGCTGTTGGGGGGTGATTGGATGGATGCATAGGACACGTGCATCCCTGCCTCTGTGCAATGCGTGTGCATGTGTTCTATGGTTAACATTTGTCTGGTCTCTGTCACTCAACCCCATCTTGCTGATGAAGCAGACAAGGATTATGATCTGTACCTCTGTCTGTCACTGCACCCAGAAACCAAGGGTGTCCAGCAGAAGCAGGGAACTGGCTATGGAAATTCCCTCTGGCAGATTACAAGCTCTTCAGAAGCAGGGGGTTTTCTATGGAAACTCAATAAATTTTGTAACCATAGCAACCCCAAGTAAAGATCACCCCCCTTCTCCTCCTCCAGATAAAATACCCTTCATGACAGCTCAATGTTACCAACTCCTGGGGGATTTATTTCAGCTGGATAAAGCACTTTAACGTTGAATAAGGCAGCTGGATTGCAAGCAACAGAGCTTTTTTTTTTTTTTTTAACTGATGAATGAAGATGCATGTAGAAGCAGAAATGAGGTCCATAGATACCTGCCATTCCCTCCTGCCCCAGTGTAAGAAGCTGCCCCTTTGCCATTTTGGTGCCATTTCCTAAAAACACCCCCTTTTTTCCCCTCCCCCCAAACAAAACAGGCTGCTGGAGATGCATCTATATCTGATTTTTTTTTTTTTTTTTTTTTGCTCCATTGGTTAGGGATTGTTGCATATGGTCATCTCCATGGAGACAGAGCCCAGCTCTGCCACTTCCTAGATACCTGTTTGATTGATGGTGAGCAAAACCAACAGCTCATTTTCTGTTTGAAATTGAGTAACAATAGCGACTGGGCTCTCTGCTAGGTTCAGGTCCTGGTGTGAAATTCCAACCCACACAGGAGCTTAAAAATCAAAATATGTCAAGTGTTAAAGGCTGGGAGGAATCCCTTGAAAACTAATTGGTTTTCCCTTTTAATGCTCATTAGCTGTTCGGTTTGCATTGCTAATTGACGCTCTGTACTTATTAAAAGGTGCTTCATAAGGTCTTGGTTACAAATGAGTTTCACATGCCTATCTCTTCTGGGGAGCAAGGGAGTTTGCAGAGTGGTGAGAGTCCGTGGCGTTCCATGGACTTGGGAGACAGTTTGGGCAGTGGAATTTATTAGGAGATGATTGAAGATGGAGCACATGTCAATGAATCCACATCTTCATCTTCAGGGCAACTGGCAGCAACGCTGGGCTTTTCCTGACTTGTTCCTCTGCCGAAGGAAACTGAATGCAAGGAACAGAAGTGGCCGGATATATGGAGATCCTGTGGCAGAAATAAGCTCTGATGGGAGTGAGGGTGGAATGTTCAAAAGTGCCCCTTCGCCATTCAGGGATTGGAAGTCAGTGCGGCTTGTGCTCTTATGTCCGTTAGGGCCAGATTGGCAAAGGTGCCTTAGGTGCCTGAAGATGCAAATAGGCATCAAGTAGGATTGACAGAAGTGTCTAAGTGAATTAGATGCCTAACTTCTAGCGACTTTCAATGGAACTTAGGCACCTGACCTGCTTGGGCACCTTTGTGAATCCCACTAGGTTCCTAAATCCATTTGTAAGTCTGGCTCTTAGGCTCTTTGTTAGTCCCACCCAGGGGGATTCTATAGAGGGACTCTGTGGGGATAAGATTTCTGTGTTTATAGAAACAGATTTCCTCCCTCTGTTACTCAGAGTGTCAAAGCGGAAGAACTGCTTAGAAACCTTATTTACTTTTCATTCCTCAGGCTGTTTTATTTCCTATTTACATTTCTATCAGCTTGGGGCAATGAAAACAAAAAGGTCCATTTCAAGGTGTTTCTCCTGAGTTTCACATTCTCCTGCGTGAGAGCAGGATGCTACTATGTTTGGGTTGCAGACATCTCACAGGGTTGGGATTTCCTTTAGAAAGCAAACTTTCCACTGTCTTTGTGGGATTTCTTTAATATCATGGAGCCTTTGATGTTTGACTTGTAAAACCTTGAGGTCAGATTGTGCAACCCTTGGTGATGCACTGTCTCCTGTGAGCTGTCTGCTCCCCTAAGGCCTTGGCTATGCTGTGTTTTTAAGTCACCCGGTACAAATCTGTGCCATGTCTTTGTAAACGGTGTCTATGCTTTGGGTTTGCACCATTGCAGCTACACCAGTGGCTAAAATTCCAGTGTAGACAAGACCTTTTTGTTTACAAACCCTAGCTTCAGTGCCCTAAGTTGAATTGATGATGAGCAGACCTCACACAGCAGCCTTTTCCTTACACTCTGCAGGGATCTGCTGGGCAATCAGTCTCACAGCTGAAAACCTGGGAGCATTTTCATAAAGGACCTTGGGAGTTAACAACCACCCTTTGCTGGGAGAGGTGCATGTCCCAAACAGGCAGTTGTCTGTCACTAGGGCAGTGGTGGACCTGTCAGAGCCCACAGGGGCCTACATAGGAATCCTTAGTGAACTTCCCTGGAATTATTCCTTTCCTGACGAGACCTTTACTGGAAAGCGGTGTTTCCCAACAATGGTTGCCAGCTGCCTGGCTGGACCTGCAGGAAACAATCAACCCCGAAATAATTAAATAAAAATTATTAATAAAATTAAGTAGCGAAGCGGCAGAGAATGAATCGGAGTTTTGCCTCAATCGGGAACCAGGGACTTGAGTAAAGTGCTCCAGCTGGGAGGATTTTCCCACCAGCTGTGGCGTCTTGTGGCAGGGCTTCTCTGCTGGGTCGAGAGGGGGCTGGCGCTTGCAGGTCAACCCTTTTCACGTAGTACAAGGCTAGCGGGTGACACGTGCTTTGGGTCAGACCCTTGTCCCTTGATATCGGAGGAACTAGGATCTTTGCACACGACTTCCATTGATGCCAGTGGGTTGAGGAGGTAGAATTACGGCCACATACCCAAGTCCCTGGGGATCCTTGTGGAAGGTGGCTGGCTTGGCGACTGTCATGAGCAAGGATAATCTCTGCATTCCACACCTGTTGATAATGCTTGGTGAAGCCATTCTTCAAAACTACTGGGATAGGGTCACTAGTTTCCCCATCCCACCAGAGCTGTTGGGAGAACAGCGAAGGAGAATGAAACGTCCATCATGGATGGAGAAGCTTGCGGTGTCCTCGCAACGACTTCAGATACCTGATGGAGACCAAGGAAGAGCCTGATTTCCCCAAAGAATCCACCCCAGGTTTTATCCTGAGCCCAGTGCATGCTGGGACCGTGGTCAGTGGATTCTCTTCTGGAGATGATATAAAGCTGGTCACCTCCCTGACCAGTGTCAGGGCTGTAGTTTTAAGATGCTGTCAGCAACAGCAGGGTTGGCTTAGGTCTGAGAGTCTGTCACGGGTGAGAATTGCTGCCTGTTGTCCGGGGACATGGATAGGATGTAGGATGGAGGGCTCCCCACAACTTCCCTGCTGTTGAACGCTGTGAATGCAAAGGAGTCATAGTCGAGCCCCATTGCTGGGCCTCTGCTGGTGCCTCCCTGGCAGAGCAAACCCAGCCACCTTTCTACCAGGTCCAGCTGCTGCTTGTTCCAGCCGGGTCTGCAGAGTGGCTGCTCCCTTGTGTAACCCCCCAATCTCTCGCTGCCCAGGCTCCTCTGTTGCAAGTGGCACCAGCCTTTCCCTTCGGCCAGTCCAGGGATTTAATGTTTTGTTTTCCTTTCAAAGTCTTTTGCGTGGTTTCTGACTCTCCCCGAGAGGTTATTTCCCCTCTTTGACAGCTTTATGGCTGCCCTAAGCAGAGGTCACTGAGCTCTGGGGCTTGCGGAGCAGGCACTGGCCCCGTGCCAGCTATGTGCTGGCTTGGAGATGATACCCCTGTTGCTTTTCATCAGGGACTGGGGACAGACGCATCTACCAGGCGGACAATGGGCCTCGCTTTCCATATTGCCACTTAATTAATTGCAGAGGCTCCCATGGGAAAGAGCCAGGGAACTGTACTCCCAGGGGACTTCAGGGCTTGAACCTGACCTCCTTTTCCTTCTCCAGATGTCGATTCTGCCAGTGCCTACATACACTGGTTCACTGGCTGGTCTGATGGCGAGCCTGAGATGTGCCCACCTGCTTATTACTGTAGGGATGTGTCCTGCTGTGCTGATCTGTTTGTTAACACAGGGTTTGTGGACAGAGCTGGGCTGTGTACAGTGGAGCCAGGATTTGAACTTGGGTCTTTGGAGTGGGTCTGAAACCATGATCCCTTACATCTACTCTCACTGGAAATGTAGTTGGGACTTGAGCTCGAACCCCAGAGGATGGGAACTAAAGGTCCTTATAGACCATCCTACACAGAGGACTCTGGTCTCCTGCTTTAGAGCATGAACTGATCAGCACAGGGGCAGGGAGGAATTGCTAACTCCACCCTCTCGTAGAGCGTTGCACAGCACTAATTGGGTGCATTAATGCCCCCTTTCTTGGGGGTGCTAGCAGAAGGTATTGGTTCGCCCTGGAGGTTTTAAGCACCATCCAGCTGGTAAAGCCTATGAGAGAACCCCTCCCCTGGCACTGCTGGGGGCAAATTCCCCTCTCAGGGATGCCAGGGTCAGTCCTTTAAGACAGATTCCCCATTGCTCTAAGGGCCCCTCTAAGCATAAAGTGGCCTTTGGGTAGCAGATCACCTCATGAAAGTGTTCTCACAGGGTAAGGAGCTATCCTAGCTGGTGTAGGAAGAACATATAGGATCTATACTGGTCCCCTCACAACCCCGAGCATCAGGGGATAATGGGGATGGTTAGAGAGAAGAAGAGGGTGTGGGTGGAACGCTCTGGCTATTCTCAGCTGCCCATGAGCCATATGGCAGCCTGAGCTCTCATTAGAGCAACCTCGGAGCTGCTCTAACTCTCTGAGAGCCGGGCAGGCCCCTGGACAGGCCCAAAACATGGGCGGCAGATGTGCCAAACCCAGGAAAAAAAGCAGAAATTGGGCTTGTTTTTGGCTTTATTGGCTTGTGAGTTGCTTGTTGGCGAGTTTTTAACTTGTAACTTGTTGCTTCTCTTTTTTTGATTGGTTCCCAGCAAGTGGGGGCAAGCAGGGGCAAGGGGGGGAGAGAGTCAGGGGTGCACAGCGGGCCCACCACAGTCCCAGACTGCACGCTGGGGGGATCTAGTCACCTAGAGTGTTGGGGTTCTTAGGGATTGGCTTGTTTTGGTCTTGTTTTGAAATGGGATTAGCTTGATCTTTGGCTTATTGTGAAAGTCGGGTTGCTTATTTACTGCGTGAAAGTTGGCAACTGTGCGGTACAAAGGTGGTATTTAACCCCACCCTCTCCGTTATCGCCATGAGCGCAGGCCCTGGCTAGCAGACACTGGGCCCACTGTGCTCAGTGGAGGCACTGCGGATTTACCACAGTGTAATGGAGGCCAGGCTCTGACTCTCGGCCTCCCCCAGCTGTGTCCTGGTTTATGATACTAGGCTCTAGACAGGAGTGTTGCTGTGCTTGAGGCAGCATTGCCTCTAGTAGGCACCTCCCCCAGTTCCAGGGAGCTGGAGCCTGGGAAACAGTTCCAGGAGGTGGCCGGGAAAGTCCCCTCCCATGTGCCCAGGGACAGGCTATCTCAGCAGGGCTGTTGGAGAGATACTGGCATAGAGAAGGCTGTAGCTTTTCCCCATGAGGCTGTGCATGTGTGAGGCCTACTCGGGCCCAGTGGCTTGGACAGCTCTGGCTTGTGTGACTCACCCACATGAGGGGAGGGCAGGAAGGGAGCTGCGGCAGCTCCGAGGCTGAACGCTGAGCAGCCCGTTACCTAATGGCAGAGGAATGCAAGGCCCAACAGGTCCCTGCCAGTGCTCCCAGGGAAATCCACGTGTGCTCCAGGCCAGGGCCTGTGGCCAAGGCCAGCCGGATGGAGTTGGAACAGCAGGGTCTTGACTGCTGCCCAACGAGGGACAGTGGAGACTCAGGCCTCCTTGTGTATGCCCAGAGCCAAGGGGTTCCCATTCATTACTCCCCATCATGCTATGCCTCCCCAACCAGCTGCCATGGGGCTCTCTTAGCCCCTGGTGAATATTCCCAGCGTGACTTTGAGAGGCCTCTTTTTCCGCACAGCCCAGGCGAAATGTTCTATGTGCACAGGTGGGCACTGCTGCGAGATGCCGGGGTGAGGGTCCAGGAGCGTCAGTGCGGGCCGAGGCAGGGAAGCTGTCTGCCACCGATGCAGGAGATGGGAGTTTACACTCCCCATCCACTCCACCCTTGGCCTGTCTGCAGAGACCACCTGGAAGGGGGCTGGTTGTGAGGGTCGCTCTCGTTAGTAGGATGGCTCCTTCTCTGTTGGGACCTGGCAGAGCCATTTGAAATTGTACCTGCTGGAATCTAGAACTAGCACTGCACAGAGCACCCAGGGGATTCCAGCCACTTCCCGTCTGCTCACTGGGCCCAGTTACCTGGACCCACTGGCCTGCTCCTTTCTGACCAGCCATTTCCACCAGATGGAACAGGCCTGATTTCTGGCACTGGTGGGGATAAGGGCGGTGGGACTTGGCGCTGAGCGGCCTTGCCATCTGACAGGAGCCAGCTCTCTGCCACAGGGTGAGCTGCTGAGCTGTGTACAGGGAAATAGCAGAGCTGAGCGAAGGGTGAACTCAGGAGGGCCACGCTTCCTTGGGGAGCAGCCTCTCTCCAGCCAGCACCCATCCCCAGGAAAAGCAAGGAAGACACAATACTGGGCAGAGACACCCCATGGGCCTTGTTCTGTGACGAATCCATATGGTGGCCAGCAGCCTCGTTTCACTGGGTCCCCAGTCTCCAGATGCTGGAGGCCAGTGCAGTTGCCCCAGCAGACCTCTTGTTTCCTCCTCTGCACCCAAGAGTTGTGCTTCTAATGCTGATGAGCAGAAGAGCTCTAGGGACGGGGTTTGCTGGGGGGACTTACCCATGGAAGCAGGGACACTAAACTCCCGGTATGGGGGAGAGCTCCCCACTGACACTGATCCAGGCACTGCTGATGGACCTTGTGGGGGCACACACTTCTCCAGCAAAGCCCCATTTCAAACCTAGGGCAGAATGCAATGGACTCTGTGACTGGCAAGGCTCCCTGACGGGTGGCATTGCCTTGGCCCATGGGACGAAGCTTTTCACGAGCGAAATGATTGCGAATCTCACCTGGTCCGTATTAGCAATGCACTGCTCTTCCATCACAAGAACTCCCAGTGCTCTCTGGGCATGAATTATTTGAGCCTCGTGGTGCCCCTGTGAGCATAGGGAGGCATTTGTCTGAAATGGTGCGGTAAACAATACAAGAGAGGGATGGAAGAAGGAAAGAAAAGGGGGAGGCTAAGGCTGAAGTTTGCCCTCCCCATGCACCTATTTCTCCAGCACTGCTTGCCTACCTGACACAACCACCACAGGGAAATGCTGTAGCTAAAGCAGACACAGTTCGATCCTAATAGGAAATCAACAACAGGCAGGACCTGTTGTGGCTTGGAGACAATGCACAGGGATTTGCGAGTGCCATGCATGTAGATGAGGCTGGAAATCCCGCACCAGTGCAAAGCAGCAGCAGGAGCTAGCGGCATAGATCACACCAAGCGAGGAAGAGAGACTGGGGGAAAGGAGCATGTTGTGGCACGCTTGCAGAAAAGGGCTGTTTCTCAGATCTCGAGAACATCGCTGGCTGCACACGCACACGGAAAGCCTCTTGGTGTGGCTCCGCGGCTCTTTGATTTGCAAGGAAGGAAATAAGACCTCTTAGTGCAGCAGAAGCAGCAGCTGTTGGCAAGATGCACTGGCAAAGCTGATCAAAGGGAGAGCTTCGATCTACTTCATTGCCAGGGCTGGACTTACTCTTAGTCTAAGAATTGGAAGGAAAGAGAGAGACAGAGAGAGAAAAAGAGGGAGAGAGAAATTCTTCCAGCACTGGGAAGATGGAGGCAAAACCTTTGTTCAATGTGCAGAAGGCTCTGGTTCAGCCCATGCAGATGTGCATGCTGGATATTCCTCTGAGCGTCCAGGATGATGATGTGAGTACAGAGAAAGCAAGTAGACGGGATGTTCTGGTCGAGGAGGTGGGGATGGGGCATAAGGGGCCGGGAGGGGTTTTTGATCCCCACCCTCCTGTCCAACCAGCAGCGTTCCTGGGAACGGGGAAGTTCTGGTGAAGTTAGTGCTGCCGAGGGCTGGTGTGATCTCCTTGAGCAACAGTTTGTCTGTCTCTCCTTTGCAGAGGCGTATTTTGCAGCAGGCTGTCTCTTGCTCTTCCAAAATCCAGGGACCAAATGTGGGAGGAAGGAGTGGGGGAAACGTTTCTAGAAAGTTAAATGCATTTCACCAGTCAAAGCAAAAGAGGATGTTTGTCATGTGAGGTGGGACAACGAGTGAAACCCCATCTCTGTGTCACCCCAGGGCAGCCTGTTGGTGTGGGCTGCCATGTGTCAATGCAGGACAGTTCTGATGTGGAATTTCAGAGGCACCATTCAGCTGCAGTGCTTAAATCTCCTTCTGCACAGGCTTTGTTTTACACCTTCACTCACTGTCTCTCCAGCTGTTTAGCAGTTCATTCTGAGCTAGTCTGCTCTCTATTACTCTGGTGCAAACCCCACTGGAGCAACTCAGAGTGGAATTTGGCCCATTAAGTTCAAAAATCCTGTTTGGTGCACTTGGGAATCTCCTTCTCAATGCAGCATCCAATGCCTAGAAATTCAGAGACAAGGTTCCTTCAGCAACCTTAACTCTGCCCTATGTGTGAGTACATTACAGACGTGATTACAGAGCGCTGGGCCATGTGACATGCTGTACTGCTCAACGACCTGATATCACTGCCCTCTTTCCGTAGGCTTAGATGCACGCAGGTGGCATCTGGTCTCTCTGTTCATACTGCATATTGGGTGATCATATGTACCCCGTCCTGGTCCTGTTGGTATCTGGGACAAAACTGCTTCTGGCTTCACTGGGGGCAGAATTGCGCCCATCATGGGTATACCCAAGGGGGGCAGGCAGAGTTTGGTTGTTGCGGGGACATTAAATCTGAATTTCTTGACAGTGGTGCAATTAACGTATTGATGTTGATGTCACACTTATTGCTTGAGTGATTATATTTATTGATGTGATTCCCATGTGGTGGCAGTGATTTTAAAGAGACCCAAAGAAGACAAAGCAGGAGAAGGACCTTGTGTCTCCCCTCCCCCACATGCCCAGGCAGCGGGTTCCGGTCCCAGCAGGGTGAGAAACTCCCAACAGGCCTTGCTGAGCAGACTGGGAAAGTGTCTCCATAAATAAAAAGTGACTTGCACAGCAGCTGCAATTAGATACACCCCAGGGCTTTGGCCAGGAGCTATTGGTTGGCTGCTGTGGCTGTGGTAATGAGGATACCTGCATGGCTGCCGCACAGCTGGCTTTAGCTAGGTAACCAAGCTGTGCATGGAGAGGTGCAGCAGGTGGGGGCTCAGCACCTTGCAACTCCCACTGCAGTTACTGAGGCTTGAGAGCAGACCCTGCTTCTCAGGACTGGCTCGGAGGGGCATGGAGTAAGACAGGAAGACTCGTGTTTCAAGGGAGTGAGGAGAGATGTGCAGCCAAGCCCCACCCTCCTCCAGTGCTGCAAAGGGCTGGGGCGAAGAGGGCCGGATCCTGCCAGGGGTCCCATTATCCTGACGCTTCTATCGTCTCACTCTCCCTCCCATGTCTATTGTGCTCACCGCTGCAGTATCTGAGCACCTGATTTCCCCGTATCTCTTAGGGTAGTGCCTCCTGACATCTTGTTCACTGTTTGCTTTGTTTGCAGTGTGTTGGCAGGTTCCTTAAGGCTAGGGTGACCAGATAGCTAGTGTGAAAAATCGGGATGGGCAGGGGGTATTAGGGTCCTATGGGAGATAAGAGACCCCTTTATAACAAAGCCCCAATAGTGGGATGGTCCCAATAATATCAGGACAGCTGGTCACCCTATTTAGGACCAAGGGGTTTGGACAGCCCTAACCAGGCTGAGTGTTTTGTTGTCATGTAACTGGATTCAGAAGTGTAGTGAGTCCAGAATTCATTCCTGCTGGGCAGGGAAAGCAGGTGCTGGATTTACCTGTGACTGTTGGAGCATTACCTAGGGAACTCAGCTGGGCTGCCCCAAGACAGGTAGAGGATTCCCTGAGAGATTATTGTAAACTAAGGAAGAGGAAAGCCTGAGCTGGATCTTTATGCTCACCGGAGCTAGCTTCTCAGGACTGAGTTTAGGAGAAGAGTACCCTGGTCTGGATTGCTTTGGAACAGACTCATCTTGTTAATGTTGCTCCTGGTTTTACTGCACAAAGTCAAATTTGCTTTTATTTCAGAGCACAAATACTGTATTTTAGGAGTTGTTTCCATTAACTCCTTTGCAGCTGCTGGAGCTTGTACAGGTCTCTGCAGCCAAGTCACTGTGAGTTGGCTAGAACGTCGGGGTGTATCCTGGTCCTGGGGAAGCTTGTTTTGAGGATGCCTCTGGCTCCACCAGAGAACTGTGTTTGTCCTTGAACATACCAGCTCTGCTGTTTAGGATGGAAGGGCTAATGGGCATTTCCCCATGGCCTCAGGTCTGGTAAACATTCCGAATTCTGCTCTCAGTTACATTGGAGTGAGTCTGAGGTAAGAGGAGTCACTCTGAATTTACACCAGCATCGCTGAGCACAGAATCTGTCCCAGCTTTCCCATTGCAAGTACAGCTTGAGTCCCTCGGCATACAGCTTGTGCTTTGTCCTGCGACTCTCCTACCTTAGGAGCGTTACAGCGTAAAGCAGGCCAAAGCGCAAGCTATACACACAGAGGGCGTCAAGCTAACTTGAAAGGAGTCACTCTTGTGCATCACACACAAAGCAGTGCTGGCATTTTCCAACTTCTTGGCCTTTCTGCTTCTAGCAGAGAACATTTGGATTCCAGCTGAGCGAGTGTCAGCAGGCAATGCTTGGGAGCAGACTGCAGCTTTTGAGTAGAAGGATTAGCATCTGCAGGTTGGAGACCGGCTTGTTCTTGCTATGTATAAACTTGTCTGAGTCCCTGTCGTCCCTCTGCAAGCCTGGGAAGAATTAACTCTGTTGGGAAGTGGGGGAGCAGTTGCATACAGATATGCTGGCAGAGCTGGAATCCTTTCATACTTCTCCTCTGTTGGCTGGTACAGCTCACGCCATAGTGGAAACTTCGGTGGGGAAATCCAGAGCCGTATCTCTCGTGTGCCAAAGTGGAAACTCCACTTGAACAATCTCAAGTGCTAACTCGCGCTCTTTGCCCTGGGGGAGGTCAAATTGAGCATATTATTCCTGGCATGCCCATGCTCATATCTTCTGTTGCTGTGCTGGCAGCATCAGCCACCTGCCTGTGCCAGGACTGGGAGACCCAACCTGGTGAGAGCCAGTCAGGAGTGCCTGCCCTGGCATTTCCCCTGAAGGAGGAATCTCAGCTTCCCAGGCTGCCTCTCAGTGGAGTAAAGTTTGGAAATCTTTGGTGCCCTTGGACCATTGGGTATTTGGAGAGGGGGATCTCTGCACCCTCTGACCTCCGTTCTCCAGCCCCCAGGAGATCCCCACACAGACTCTTTTGGAGATGTATTTCCCAAGACCTTTCATGGTCTCTCACTCCCAGCCCAAAATTGCAGGCAGTGATTGTTTCACCCCAACTCCTGGCTCAGCAAACCAACTTCACCCCACTCCCAGCCCAGGGAGTGGAAGCCTGCCTAACTTGGAGTGCAGTCTTCAGGGATCTGCGTTCAAATCCTGCTGCAGTTACAAGTATGAGAGGAAGTTGGTCTCCTTATCCCCAGTAGATCTTTGTCCACGTAGTCAAACTACACAGTTCATGATGGGGGCTGGCAGAGCTGCGTGGGGGCCGGGGTCTGGGACAGCAGGGGATGTTGTGGGTCAGGACAGTGGCGCATTGGCAGAGCTGAGCGAGGGGCATGGGCAGGGGATGCCGTGGGTCAGGACAGTGGTGCATTGGGCAAAGTTATGTGGATGAAAACTTGTCCTCTGTCTGCCCTTCACTAGACGTGCCTCTAGTCAGTGAGATCATGTTCTCAACTTCTCAAGCACAGAAATTCATCCAGCTGCAGAAGGAAGAATGAATGAGCAAATGACTGAATACATGAGCCCCACCGCAGTGAGCTGGCCCCAGCCCCGATCTGATCTGCTAGCAAGAGAGAATTTGAGGGGACCAGACGGAGGAGATAAAAAATGAACTTCACGCAAAGGGAGGCAGCGGCTTCCCCAGCACTGCAGATCCCAGCCTGTGCTGCCTCAGCAGAGTGTGAATGCCAGGGGCTGAGTCACTGACCCCCTGATGCTCTTTCCCAGAAGCTCCCAGGCATGTCAGCGAGTCGTTTTCCTTTGCACTTGATGATGATCACCCCCTCCCCACACACACACAGTGGTTGCTGTAGGCTCTGCTATCTTGCAGTGGAGACACGTAGCCCTGTGCACCCTTTGCCAACAGCCTAGCACTGCCAACAGACCCCTGCAGCGCCTCTTCCCAGCTCCACCTCTCTGCTCCCTCCCTGATTAGGCACCAATACTGCCAGGTTAGCAACGTGGCGTCTTTGCTGGCTGCTTTAGGCTGCCATGGTCCACCCCAGAGTTGGCTGCATTTCCACAGTGGGTGGAGAGATACCTGGAAACATGGTGGAGCCTGTTTGTCTTAGTGTGAAAGACACTTTCCACATAATTTCAGTCTCCCTGATGGGTACTGTGCAAGCTTCTCCACACACAGCCCAACCTCTGCATTCTCAGGTATCCCAGACCTTCAGCACCTACAGCACTCCTAGTTCACTAGAAATAATCACTGCCAATTAACTTGACTGATTTCGGGGGACCTGCAGATAGAGCAGAGATGCATGAACAGCAGGGATGTCCAGCTGCACCTTGCAGGCATCTGCACTGTGTGTGTGGATGAAAGGAGTTAGCCCACTCAGGTAAGCCAAGCTAGCATGTGTGTGAGAGAACTGCTCCTCCTGATTAATGTGCTGGAGGTTTGATTGTGCATTGGACTCTGATCCCAGGACGTTTCCTGCAGCCTCAGCTTCTACTCCTGCCAGCCTGCATCCCGTGGGGCCTCTTGGCACAAACTGCGGCACGTGTTCATTACACATAGGCTTGGGTTGCTTCCCAGCACGAGGTCGTTGGGAGCCTCTGGCACAACGGGCATTTGGGGACCTTCCCACAGAGTCATTCCCTGCCAGGGTGCTGCTGGGATTCGGTTGCCATTGCAGCCCTGGAAATGCTGCTCGGCAGCTCTGGGAATGGGGTAAGAATGCAGGAGCCCAGTTCGACTGAGGGTATTTCAGGGGGTACCCGCCAGTTGATGGGGACCTTAATTCACGCCCCATCTCAGTAGCTTGCAGCATAGAGAATTTGTCCCATCTGAGCGTCTCCGTTCAGGCTCAGCCAACGCCGCTGTGCATCCCTTTGGGATGGATGTTGCAAGCACATTCATGCTGGCCTGTTTAGCTGGCACTGATCACCTCTTGGTCACGGTGTTTCCTGTGGCCGGGAGATGCTGTGCAGTGCTCAGAGACCCCAGTGAAAGAGGCAGTTGTGGGAGAAGGCAGAGAAGAGCTCCTGCTCATATTGTTTTCATGATCAGCTTGAGGGATCGATCTGCCTGCTACCACATCTGTGATGAATGAGTGAGGTAATGGAGTCCAGCACCATAATGAGGAGAGTGCTGGAGATATGATGGAGACAGGGGCCAGGTAGGAACCTAGACAGCTAATAGATATTTGACTATATGGATGGTTAGACAGACCACTTGCCATATGAGGCAGTGTAGGCTGGTAAGCAGGACGTTGGCCTGGGTTTCAGGAGACCTGGGTTCTATTCCAGTTTTTACTATTGTGACTGTGGGCAAGTCACTTTATGTCTCTGTGCCTCAGTTTCCCCATCTGTAAAATGGGGAGGAGGATGCTGACCTTCTTTTGTAAAGTGTTTTGATAGCTACTGATAACACGGGATCAATAAAACTTCCGTTGCTGGGCCTAATTTTCAAAATCTGAGAAGCCCAGGGCTGTAGTGTGAAGGGGGAAGGTTCTGTGCAATTGCACGACTAATTGGTGCGTATCGTTGTCATGACTGGGGCTGCAGATCAGGTATTTGGACTGAATGGCTAGTGAAGTATTTTTGCACCCAGTGCTGTGGCTCTTGGTTTTTGAAAAGGAGGTCTAAAGTGTGCATTAACCATGCCAAGCTGACGTGTTTTTAAACATGACTTGTCCTTGTGTTTAACCTCCTCTTGGGTAACATGCTCTCCAACATGCTGCATTTTCCCAGTGCATCTGTACCCTACTGTGGGGTTTATTGCAGTTCCACTGCAGCACGATGAGAACTTTGCTGTTCAGTGGGAAGCAGACGGGTTCCAGTGGATGTATAAGCCTGTCCAATGATCCCTTGGGAGGAGAGAAGGATTCAGGCCGTCCATCAAGGGGGAAGGACAGACGTGCGGGAGTACAGCAGGGTCTGGACAGGAGCTCTTGAGGACAAATGGTTACAGGGTATCAAGAGGCCAGGTGGACAGGGAGAAGACTATTGAGAGGCACTAGGGGAAGACAGAGACGGGCTCGGGTCAGCTGGATATTGGATGGATAGCTGACCAGGATGTCTGGAGGACGGAAGGATTTGGGTGGGAGCTCAGATGGAGAGGGCACCCAAAGGAGAGCTGGATGACAGATTCACATGGAAACACCGAAGGGCTGCCTGCAGCTGGGGAAGTGGCACCCCTTGCTGCGGCTGCGCCTCTGGCTCTGATTAGGATCTCGTCTGGTGTAATATGGGGCCAGGAGAAGACATCATTTTCCAGGTATGCAGCTGCTGTTGGCCCATCTGGCAGTAAAGTCAAAGTTCCCGGCCCTGATGGGAACTCCTGGCCTGGCTCCAGGCTCAGTGTCCAGGACACGCCCCTCCTGCAGGCAAGGGGGAGATGGACAATTGCCTTTGTGTGTTTTTAAAACAGAAGTAATTGCACTGGGGGCCCTTTGCTGAGTGATAACAAGGCTGACCAGCAGCTTCACACCGAGTCTCTGTGCAATATCCTTCTATAGGCTGGGGTGCAGCACGCCTGCAAAAACGCCTCTCCCTGAGAATGGAGCCCTTCCCCATTGCCCTGAAACAGACAGTGGGCAGCAGAATTTGGAGAGCTCCTCTCACCTGCAGGGAGTGTCCAGGTGCACAGGAAGAGCTGTCTAGTAATTGGAGCACAGATCTGGGGGAGGAGTTCTGGGTTCTACTCCAAGTTCTGCCGCTGACTTGCTGTGTGACCGTGGACAGGTCACTTTACCTCTCAGGTTCCCTGTCTGTAAGATGGGGCTTGGTAACCCTGTCCTCCCTCACAGGGGGTTGTGAGGGTTAGCACACAAAGAGCTGTAAGGTCCTGGGTGCAAGGTATTGGTTTGGCACTGAGCAACACTGAATGGCTTGGCCCTCCTCTCATCATACAGTGCTTTTGTCTAGTCTAGACTAGAGCCCATTGAACATGGTGTTAAGTGACTCTCAGTAACTCCTGTGGGTTTTGGATCAGGCTGCTGGTGTCTGAGCTTATACAGTAGCTTGGCAGGTTCTTGAACCTGTGCCCTGCACCATGGGACCCAAACTCTTGAGCTGACATACCACGGTGAGTAGGTTCGGTCAAGGGGCATTGGTAGAGCTGTGCAGGAAGCTTGACTGTGGCTCGCCCACCCCGGCTTCAGATAATGCCCTTGGCCTCTTTCTTCCAGGACTCAGCAGAAACAATTGCAAAATCCACCCCAAAACAGCAAGAAAGGCAAACCGGGAAGGATTGCTAAAGAACCTGGAGTGCTTTGCCAGCAAAAGAGCAGCTGCTTCTATGGCTGTGAAAGCCAATCCGAGAAGGGGAAATCAATGCACTGGCTGCTGCAAGCAATGCACCCAGGCTTTTGGGGGCATCTCTGGCATATTTGTAAATGCTTCATCGAATGGCATGTTACATTACATGGCTTTGCTAACTGAACCAGCAACATCCGCACCCTGAAAGACAGTTGGAAGCTGTAGGATCAGGAGAGACAAGTGCAATATGTCCCATTCTGATGTTACACTCTTATAGAGAGCAATGCACTGTACAGTGTGTCAGTCTAGGGGCTTGGCTCACTTGGTGCAGGAGATCATAGGTTCAAATCCCCATTATGCTGTAAAGCAATGCAATAAATCCACTCCTGTATGGTAATACATTATAATGCAGTACGGTTAGTCCAGTGTTGTGTTACAAGGCACTGCGTGTTCAAATTCAATGTATTCAGTCAGTTTCTGGCTATAGCTCACTGCAATGTAATGCAGTGCAGCACAACCTCTTGCCATTTATATAACCCACATCACTGTGGTATCTAAGCACTACCTAATGCAGTTACAGAGAAAATAACTGTGGACCCACTTATTCCAATATGAGGGGGCGTTTCCCCTGTTTAGCTTATGTTGCTTTGGAAGGGGTTTAATGAAAATCAAAACAGCCACTCTAATACCAGAACAGCAGTAATCGTAAGGGGTTATAGCAGTATAACTATACCAGGGTAACTATACCAGTATCACTGGTAAAACTTTCCCATGAAAACAAGCCTTAGGTGACACAGGAGCACAAGTCATAAGGTGTCTCTGTCACTTGGATGCTTTTCCAAATTCCACCCCTTACTCCAGAGTCCTTCCCTCTTCGTTTCCCTCCCTCTGTGATGTAGTTACTTGCAAAGCAAGTTTGACTTCAAAGATCATGGAAAATATTCTCCACTCAAATGGGCTAATTAGTTAAATTGTATTTCACATGCTGATTTATTCCTTTAATATATTTTCCCCAGAACTCTGGAAACTGGAAGACAAACACTTTGTTTTGACCTTAGATCCAGGCTCAGGCACCAAGAGGCAGGAGGTGGAGAAGACATTTTAGGGCCCATTTTACGCCAGTGCTGGATTGTTTGGTGCTTTGTGCAATTAAGCTTTAGGAGTAAAAGCAGGCTGAAAGCCCTGGGTATCTTAGGTTTAACACTGTCCTATGGCACATACAAAATGAACTTTCAGGATCAGCTGTAATGAGCTAGTAATTTACTGTCTACAGCACTTGACAGCTTCAACACACTGTGCAAACATCAGCTAATCAGACTGTGCAAGGCTTCTAGATGGGAAGACTGTTGTGCACTTGCACACAGAGGATGTGCTCAGGTTCCTACAGTGAGTCAGTGGCAGAGCCAGGGTTAGAACTCAGAAGGGCTGAACTTCCAGGTGCATCCACAATCCACTAGAGCAGACTGCCAGCCTCATACCTTTTTACTGGGATTTAATCCTCTTCCTCAAGTAAAAGCTATCACAAAAGGGAGGACTGGTGCACAGGGGAGGCAGTGTGGCCTAGAGGATGGAGCATTGGACTGAGACTCAGCAGAAGGTTCTAGTCTCATTTCTGCTGCTGGGTGACCCTAGGGAAGTCTCGTCCCATCTCTGTGCCTCATTTTCCCCATCTATAAACCCTGATAGAGTTTCATGGAAGAGTGAAATGTAGAAGGTTTCTCTTTTAGGGACTGAGTATGGAGAGTGCAGTGCTGTATCCTCTCACTCATCCACATGGCCCTTCTGGGAGAGAAACTTCATTCTCCAGGGCTCCCAACCTGGCTTCTTCCCCCCACACTCACTGCTAACAACTTCCCAAAGGGAATAGCCCTGCGATGCTGAGAGTCTTAGGGAGCAGCGTGCTGCCTAGGATCAGCACATCCCAAGCTGTCACACAGCCCGCCTGCCTCTCCTGGCCTCCTCATCAGCATTAAGTGCCTCCCTGTCTGTGGCTGTGCAAGCGTGAATGGAGCAGAAACGTTTTGCTGATGTGCCTGGCTGGTGCTCAGCCTGGGTTTGGATTAATTCGGGGGCTTCGCCAGTGCACAGGCTGTTTGAATGGACTGACAGTAATGAATCAATGACATTGGCATGTTTATCTCATACGCTGTGTCTTTTCCACTGCCCCTGCATTGGAGATGTTATCGGGAGGGTGGAGCTGCAAGCTAACAGTGGGACTGTTTCCTGGCGAAGGCAGTCGTTCAAAACAGCACACCCTCTCCCCTTGCTCTCAGCACAGAGCACCAAGCCCTTCTGCGGCATAGCGCGAGGGATGGGCTGGTTTCTTTGGAGGAAGCTAGAAACCACAGAAGACGTGATCCAGACCAAATCCTCCTCTCATATCCAGAGGTGTAAATCCAGAGGGTGTTCTGTCAAGCCAGTGAGGTTACTCTGGTTTGCACCAGCCAGCCTGAGAGCTGAGTTAGGCGCCACGAGGCATGAGGACTGTGTCTGCGCTGACAATCTTAGACCCCCCTGTGTTCTGTACAGCCCTGCAGTAGGAGTGCTGGTGTAGACTGGTTTCGAGTGGTGTCTCACCCTGTTCTGAGCAGGACTGGATGGCAGCGTGTCTGGCTACACTAGGGTTACCATGGTTGCTCGTCCTAGTGGGGCTGCGTGGGTGCCAGAGAAATAGTGGGGAACTGCCCTAAAATAGTCATTGTCGGCCAGGCCTATTGTAGATTCTCCTGCCTGTCTGTGCTTTATTCCCTGAGAGTAACCCTGCCGGTGACGTGTGTTTCATTTAACAGGCCTCCTGTTTTCTTTAACATTGGTTGCAAGACTCAGCAAAAACCAACTCAGCAGCAAATGCCAAGAATAACCCCACGCGGCTCTCAGTGCTTTTCATCTTCAAAGCGCTCTGCAAACATTGGCTGGTCGCATTAAATGGAAATGTCATTAATAATCCCAGCCAAACCCTTTGTTTGCCCAGAGTGCAGGCAGAGAGGGGCCCTTTGCTTTGGAGCCTTGAGGGCTGAAATAGCTCCGCTTTGTTGGCCACCTAGGAGAATCGTTTTGCTCAGGCTTCGGAGGAGGGAGGTGCCTGGTTTGGGGGTGTTCTCATAGCTTGTGTGATGAGTGGGAGTTGGGTACCATTTAGCTAAGGAAGCGAGGGGGCTGTGTGGGGGTAGGTGCCGGGTTTGGTCATACGTCCCTGTTCGTGGGTGTCGGAGGCAGTGAGAGCTTTCAGAAGGGCGCTTCTTTGTGTACGTTTATCACTGGAAATAAATAAGTAACACAGGGTCGCTGCGGTGCCAGTCCCAGGAACACGCACTGTAGGCAGCGCGAGCATCAGGCAATTTGACGAGACTATATTGGCGTGACAAGCTGGCCAAGGGTTGCCCCTCCCTTGTTTGTCAGTCAGGTAGGAACCACGCAGGCGAATGTTACTCCTGGGGCCTGATCTCCTGTGCCCATTTGTGCTTGATCATGGAAACCTCATTCCCTCACCAAAGGCTCTTACGTAAATTAAGCTGTCATGGGATAAAAGGGAAAGTCTTTTCATGGATTGAGAACTGGTTAAAAGACAGGGAACAAAGGGTAGGAATTAATGGTTAATTCTCAGAATGGAGAGGGGTAACTAGTGGTGTTCCCCAAGGGTCAGTCCTAGGACCAATCCCATTCAATTTATTCATAAATGATCTGGAGAAAGGGGTAAACAGTGAGGTGGCAAATTTGCAGATGATACTAAACTACTCAAGTAGTTAAGAGCAAAAGCAGATTGTGAAGAACTTCAAAAAGATCTCACAAACTAAGTGATGGGCAACAAAATGGCAAATGAAATTTAATGTGGATAAATGTAAAGTAATGCACATTGGAAAAAATAACGCCAACTATACACACAATATGATGGGGGCTAATTTAGCTACAACGAGTCAGGAAAAAGATCTTGGCGTCATCGTGGATAGTTCTCTGAAGATGTCCGCACAGTGCGCAGAGGCAGTCAAAAAAGCAAACAGGATGTTAGGAATCATTAAAAAAGGGGATAGAGAATAAGACTGAGAATATCTTATTGCCCTTATATAAACCCATGGTACACCACATCTCGAATACTGTGTACAGATGTGATCTCCTCACCTCAAAAAGATGTTCTAGCACTAGAAAAGGTTCAGAAAAGGGCAACAAAATGATTAGGGGTTTGGAGAGGGTCCCATATGAGGAAAGATTAAAGAGGTTAGGCCTCTTCAGCTTGGAAAGAAGAGACTAAGGGGGATATGATAGAGGTATATAAAATCATGAGTGATGTAGAGAAAGGGGATAAGGAAAAGTTATACTCTTATTCCAAATACAAGAACTAGAGGTCACCAAATGAAATTAATAGGTAGCACGTTTAAAACAAATAAAAGGAAGTTCTTCTTCACACAGTGCACAGTCATCTTGTGGAACTCCTTACCTGAGGAGGTTGTGAAGGCTGGGACTATAACAATGTTTAAAAGGGAACTGGATAAATTCATGGTGGATAAGTCCATAAATGGCTATTAGTCAGGAAGGGTAAAGAATGGTGTCCCTAGCCTCTGTTCATCAGAGGGTGGAGATGGATGGCAGGAGAGAGATCACTTGATCATTGCCTGTTAGCTTCACTCTCTCTGGGGCACCTCGCATTGGCCACTGTTGGTAGACAGGATACTGGGCTACATGGACCTTTGGTCTGACCCGGTACGGCCGCTCTTATGTTCTTATATATACACACCCAGTCATCCCGTTAACCAGTGCAGACTCAGGCTCCTCGCTTCCCTAGCAATTCCCTCACACTGGTTTCCTCTACATCACATGCCCACGCCAGGGTAACATCTGATCTCTCCAGAAGTGTATGCTGGTGAAGTTTATACTGCGCTATTAGAGGCAGGAAGTCTTTGCCCTCCCCAGCTGTGGGCCCAGTCGGTTTATTCAGAGCAGGCCTTCCCTTCAGAGACCCTGGAGAGGTTTGCCAAAGCAGAGCTTGCCTCAGATGGGGAAACGGATCCTCTACAAGTCAGCCACCTCTCTCTGCTCCTGGCCCCAGTGGGATGTGATCAGGGTGGGACAGCACGTGGTGAAACTGCCCAGGTGGTAACAGAGGACATCAGACCCCGGGGCTGTGAGGCCAACACTTTTCACTGGCACTAAAATGACAGTCCACTAACCGACCCAATGGCAGGTTTGTGTGGGATGGGGCGAGATGCTGCAGACTGTCCTGGTGAGGGGCATTGCAGGGCCAGGCTGTGTAGGTGCTGGGGGTGCTGCTGGACCCCCTGGCTTGAAGTGGTTTTCATCATATTCAGTTTGGTTCAATTATTCTCAGCACCCCCACTCTACAAATTGTTCCAGCACCTGCCAGGCTGCCCCACTAGGGTGCTTTGCCCTGAATTCTTTTTCTTTCCTCCTGGCTGTGTGTCTACTGCTTTGCCGGCTTTATCTGGCATGTGGGTCACAGGCCAATACCAATTAGAGCATGTGCTTTCCATGATCCGTCAGTCCAGACTGCATCGCTCAGACCATGTCTTCCAGCTGCGGCTGGGAGGCTCCAGGGAAATTGGGAGAGAGGGCGTTGGGTGCTCCTGCTGGGCTCTAGCAGAGGGACATCCATACACCACTGAGCACCTAGAAATAGCTTCCCCTTGTAGGAGGGGTAATGTAGCAATATTGGATTTGAATGAACAGCGCTGGCGGGGTGCCACTGCACAGGCTGTGGGATTGGTGCAATTAAAGCAACTTTAATGGTCAGTGTGCTGCAAACTGGGAAAGAGTTGCCACTTCCTGCAATTGTTTGATCGACCTGCTTTCAGTATATGAGAATCAATGACTGTGTTTTATCCACTTCTGGTGGTAACTGTTGCAGTGCAAAAATTAGAATGAAAAGTGAGTAAAATACCATGTGCCAGATCCTCAGCTGGTGTAGGGCAAGGTAATTCCAGTGGAACTATCCCAGTTTACACCAACTGAGGACATGGCTTGATGTGAATGGTTCCACCCTAAAGCTTATATCTGTCACTGTATTTCCCTCCTTGTTCATTCTGTTCACCTAGCACCCGACATCCCTCTATCCCATTACTGCTGGTGCGAGAGCCTTCTCTTCTGCAGCTCCTGGAGTCTGGGATGGCTTTTCTCTATCACGCTGCCTCCTCTGCATTCCATCTGAGCTAGTATCTTCTCTCCCTTGCTTCTGCCTCTTCATTTCTCTCTCCTTCCGCTCTCATTTGTCACCCTGACGTTGTCACTAGGTCATCTCACTCCATAAAGCATCTGCTGTTGAAGTTTGTGGAAAGATCCATAATCAAGCCCTGTTAGGACGCGTGGTCGCTGATTGTAATTCATTACCTTTCTGAGCGCTCCAGCTGGACAGAGTAATTTAGCAAACTGTCTGTGGGCAGTGCCTAATTTGTAATTAAAGAGGTGCTGGGGTTCAAGCAATTTTTTTGCATTTGGAACTGATGCAGCAAGCCCAGAGGTGCTGAGGCTATGAACTGCCACTCCTAGAGCACAAATTAAGCACTGGCTGTGGGACTGATGGAACCCGATTGGCTGCTGCTGAACAGTTTCATTCAATAAGGGTCTGTCAATACAATTTGCTGTCAGCTGTCAGTTTGTGGATGGATTTAGGACGGTGCCATTAGAAAACTGGCTGCTGTAGGAAGCGCTAGGAAGGCTGTGTGTACATGTGAATAGGATGGTGAGTGGGTGCCTTTTGAAAAAAAAAAAAAGTCAGGTCAATGTATCGACTGATGTGGTCTGCTGTAGCAATTCAAACAAGTGCTGTGATTTAAATGAGTCATGTGGGGCTAGATTGCCCCCGGACTGAGCTGCCACACAAGGGCATAGGGGCCTCTGTACACTGCTGCATGGCCTTCTTGGGTCTTGGATCCTGGGGCTGGGCACTTTCTACTTTCTCCCCCTATCTACCATGTGGGAGGTGAAGTGGCCAAGGCTGAACTCTCCCTCCCCCAATGCACCAGCTGTCACATTGAGCTGGCAAAGGGAGAGGACAGTAATGTGATATGGGTAGGGGCCAGCAGCTAATTACTACCCTGCTAGAGCAAGGGGAGTGCAGAGAAGGAATGGTGCTTCCCTGGCATCTGATGCCTTCCCTCTGCTACTCCATGGAGCTCAGCTTCGATTTCTGAACTGTGACTCATCCTCACTCAGATGGCCTCAGTGGGGAACAGGGTTTGCCATGCGATGAATTAAGCCCCATCATTACACATTGGGGTGACATCCTCTAAAACCACGGCCATTCACTCTTCCGGGAGGTCGTACTCGGGGGGCTACCTTTTCCCTGTTGTGACAATAAAAAGCACAGGCACAGCCATACTCCCCTGGGGAGAGAGCAGTGGCAGAGATGAGGTGATAATGCTGAAGTTTGGGTAAACTGGGCTTGCATCTAAGGGTCTTGGTTGGGGTGAAACAGAAGCTGCTGGCCTTACAAAGAGACTTGTGTTGTGCTTGCAGCTCATCTTGATGCCTCCAGCTCTGCTCTTGTGGTTTATGGTGTCGACAGAACCTGTTAATGGAAATATAGCCTCGAGTAGGACATATCTTCTCTCTCGTAATGCATAGGGCATCTGGACTATCAGTCAAGACACCTGTGTTCTGTTCTAAGCTCTGCTACTGATTCACCATAGGGCCTTGGCCATGGTACCAAATCTTTCTGTGCTTCAGTTTCCCCTCCTATAAAACAGATACACCTCCTTTCTAAAGGGCTCTGAGATCCAGATGATGCTATAGAAGTGCTGCACATCACGGTCGTGACTCAGGACAACATACAAGTATGTGTTTAGCTTTTAACGCATTCTTAAGTGCTGTCCTGAAAAGGAATGCTTTCCTGAACTGGGGTCTCCGGGCCTACTGCTGCCAGTCTTACTCATATCGAGCAATACCTCATGACTCAGCGAGCCTCTTAATTTCAGCGTGACTGCTTGCATAATAAAATGCTACTCGCTGTGTGTAGAGGATGGCATGATTCAACTCTTTATCATTATCGAGTAGTATAACCTGTTGGATTTACTCTTATGCATTTTCAGTGTTGATGCCTCTGCTGAAAACCTTGGTCACACCTCACCCTTACCAAATGCAGGGTTTCCCTAGAATTTCAGCTCCCATCCTGTGCGGGTCTATTCACAAGCCCTTTAGCACACTCTGTCATGTCAAGATACTCTAGCATGGAGGTTCTCAAACTGTGGTCTGTGGACCACCACTGGTCCATGGGTAGTTCCCTCTCAGGTGCGTGCCTGGGCGGCCGCACACAAGAGGCTGAATGGAGAAGACACACATGTAAGGTGAGGTGGTGGCCTTGGGGAGAATAGGGGGTAGGTGAGAGGGGGCAGTGGGGTGAGACGAGGGGGTGGGGGAAATTGGGGGGGTGCAGGGCTGCGGCGGCCAGAGAAAGAGGCGCCTTTCCCCAGTTCCAGAGCTGTGGCTGGTGGGGAGAGATGGCCCTCCCTCCCAGCCTCAGCTCTGTGGCTGCTGTGGTGGGTGAGAGACCACCCGCCTTCTCAGCCCCAGCTCAGGGGAGAGAGGGCACGTCCATTGCATTAGAAAGGTAAGAATACTGATATTAAAATATGAGTTGTTTGCTTGTATTTGTAGAACAAAAAAAGTTAATTATTATAACCTTTTTTTATATAGCGCTTTTATCTAAAGCGCTTTACAATAGTTAGCTAACAGTACAAACAACATTTGAAAAGATCAAGTGGTCTCTGAGACCCTCAGCAATTTTCAAGTGGTCTGCAAAAAAAAAAAAGTTTGAGAACCACTGCTCTAGCACAAGAAGGAGGAACTCTCCGCAGTGTAGCCAACTCTTGCAACATTTGCTGTTTTTCCCAAAGCCCCAGCTCCTGGAGTCATGTGAGACTGTAAGCTGTTTGTGGCTTTTGTCCTGTGTCTGTACAGCACCTAACACAGTAGGGTCCTGGTCCTTGACAGGGGCTCCTGGGTGCTACCACAAGACAAATAATAATACATGAGAATCTCATGTATTATTTTTTTAATGAAAGTTTCTAGCCCTCATAATCATGGAGGGCAACTTGAAACATGACTCTCAACGAAAGGCTCAGATACCAGAAATCAAATAAAAAGATCCCACTACGATGAGGTGTTTATCACTGTGTAATTTTTAAAGCCAGCCTTGTAATTTTGGGGAAGCTGGCTCATGAGTTTTGAACCCTTGGGATTGGCAATACTGAGCCTGGAGCAGCGGGACTTTTTCCTTGTGATTTCTCCATGTCCTGTGATGCACAACGAAGGCTCAGGGTGGACTGTGGACTGAGACACTGCAGGCTGGCCCCTCATGTCATCCCCAGCTGTGGTTGACTTGTACCCCATGAGCTGTAATGTTTGTTCAGTGAGGTACCAGAGCCCCTTCTCTATCTCTGTTGCTCCCTCTTGCAGGATGGGAGCATGGAATCCCTGATCCACTTTGAGGTGCACTGTGCTTTTTCTAATTTTGGGGCCAGACCCTGCCTACCCTCCCCAGCCCAACCCCCCTTTGCAGTTTGCAGGAAGGGGCGCTTGGTTTGGAGATGTACAGAAGCTGTTTGGAAGATGCCTGGAACTGAACAGTGTGACAACCTCAGCAGCATCTAGCTGCGATCCTAGCAACAGGGAAACAGATGCGCACCAATATCCTCTTCACCGCTGGCAGACTGAGTGAAGGGGGTTTGTGCAGCCAGCCTGGCAGGCTCTAGGATTTGAGTTCAAGATAACTTAAAACAACCTCTCTCTGCTCATCCTTCCTTCCCCCACACCTCTCAGTTTTTATCTGCACAGCTCTGGGTTTGTTTTTCTCTTTTCATCTGAGATCCGCTGTACGAAATGCTTAATTTCCAGAACGGAAAGTGAAGTTAGAGACTGCCAATACATACATAAAGAAGTGTGATTCTCAGTGTCGTTTATGGCTGGTTGAGTAGAACAGCCATGAGCAGCTGCAATACACAGATCCACTGGCCATTCCCCTGCCACTCCCCCGGCACTCCAGCCCCTGTAGTCACCCAGGCGCATGCGGGGCTAGGAACTTAAGAACAGTCTCTGTTGCACCCTGCATGGGGACATGAAGAGCCAGATCCAAGCAGCTGAAATCTAGGGGTTCTCTTTCCCCTTGGTGCCTGGATGGCTTAAACAGCGGCTTGGGTGAGTCTCAGCTGAGAGGGTAAGGGATGGCTTGGCCACAGGCCCAAACTCCCTGCTCCCCCCGTGCTCCACGGTGTTCCACCAAGGCAGGGGAGGCCTTTTCTGCGAAGATAATACTCCAGTGGCTGGATTTGCCAGTCCAGCCCCTTAGTTATTGGATTAATTTTGCTGCAGCCCTCAGAAAAACTCCTGTCCCCAGTCGTAGGGCCCCTGACAGCTGTTAACAATCCAGGCCATAGCAACCCAGCAGCAAACCCTTCCCAAACAAGCAGGGAAACATAACAAACCCCAATCCCCCTGCCCTTCTGGTTCCCAAAAGAGCCTTTCCCTTCCTCCACCCATAAACTCCCCAAACGAGGGGATTTGCAGCAGACTCCGCAGATCCATGGGAGGAGCCAGTTTGAAAATCCAGGTGCCCTGCTGAGGTCCGACCTTAGAAAAGGGTTTATTTGCTGCATACTTCCAAGCTGGTGCCTTATACCCGTCAGCCCCAAGTGAGTTCTTGCTGCTGAGTTTCAGAGCCCAGTGTGTTTAATGGAAATGCTGACAGGACTCCTGGCTAGAGCATCCTACCAAGCAGTGTGGTCATTAACTGTTGATAAGGAGATAGTGTTAACAGACTGATTTAAGCAATAAAGCTTCATCAATTGAGGCTGCTCAGCAGGAAGTAAAACAACCTGTCCATCTGCTGAGCGGAGAGTCAAATGACATAGCACTGCTCACTAGAAAACTCCCGGTACCCCCACAGGCAGGAGGGGATCTCTGCAGGCATCCTACAGTGCTGAACGGGGAGGGATCCTCTTTTCTCCTGGGCCCATGGAAGCCAATGGAGAGAGTCTCTCTGACTTCCATGGTGGCCAGATCTGTCCCTGATCCGATGCCAGTGAAGCTGCTTTCCCTAGATCTCTGATGGCAGCAAGGAATGCATGATCTGTGTGTGTGCTTCTCTGCTGAAGGCCTTCTACTGAGATAAACTTCTGTAGCTCCAGATGGTGGGAGGCAAAAGTCCTGCTCCTGGACTCTTGAAGAAAACCCCAGACCCTGCTTCTGACAGACTGCCAAGAGCCAACAACCCAGTGCTTGAATTATGGGGAAACAACAGGGGGGCCCTGACTTGGCAAGTGGCTTGCTTCAATTTAAACAATAGGGAGAAGGAAGGGGGCCATAAGACAGAAGTGAGGCGGGTCTAGGCTCCCCATAATTCAAGCACTGAGCTGTTCTCAGTTTTGTTCCCAATGGAAATCCCAGGCATAAGGTCAACATCTGAAGTGTCAGCAACCCCAGGTAGTCAAAAATCATGAGTCAGGCCCCAAAAATCATGAGATTGGCTTAAAAAATTCATTTTGAGTTCTTTTCATTTGGATCCTGAGCCTTCAGGGAGCATGGGGGTCACACTTTCAAGCTTTTGTCTGCAACCATGGGGACTAGAAACAGTCAGTTTTTTAATGAACTCTGAGATTCTTGGGCAGTCATGTTACTTCAGGATCTGGGACCTCCAGAAAAACAGCATAAATTGCAAGGCTTGTGATTGAAACCACGAGAGTTGACAGCACTGCTTGACTGCAGTGACACTGGTGTGGGCGAGTGACACTGATGCAGTGTCAGCGGTGTTACTCCCCATGTTTGCCCAGTGTAAGTTAGAGGCGAATTTGTTCCTCTGCTACTGGAGTCCAGTGATATTTGGAAGAACCTGAAAAGACGCCTTGCTTGCAGTTGAAAGGCATCCAGAGTAACATCCCTTCCTAACATAATACACAGTGGAAACCTCTTTTAGTGCAAGTAGAGGAGGCGGAGGGAACAACCTTCATCTGTGTTATTAACAATACCAGGGAATATTAAAATCACTAAATTTCTTAGTTGCTTTTTGTCACTGCTGCTGTTGAAGTTGCATTTTACATTGAACTTTCTCTTTCTGATTCTCACACTAGTTTTCCTTTCTGATCTTCATATGAAAGACAATGATTTTGTGTGTGGATTGATACAACTGCAGAAGGACGTTTAAAATTCCATGCAGTTTCCCACCTGCCACTGCAGGTCAAATTGGACAAATTGGAGTGAGTCCAGCGGAGAGCAACAAAAATTATTTTTGTGGCACATGACTTATGAGGCGAGGCTGAGGGAACTGGGGTTAGTTAGTCTGCAGAAGACAAGAGTGAGGGGGGTTTGATAGCAGCCTTCAACTACCTGAAGGGGGTTCCAAAGAGGATGGAGCTCGGCTGTTCTCAATGGTGGCAAATGACAGAACAAGGAGCAATGGTCTCAAGTTGCAGTGGGGGTGGTCTAGGTTGGATATTAGGAAACACTATTTCATTAGGAGGGTGGTGAAGCACTGGAATGGGTTACCTAGGGAGGTGGTGGAATCTCCTTTGTTAGAGGTTTTTAAGGCCCGGCTTGGCAAAGCCCTGGCTGGGATAATTTAGTTGGTGTTGGTCCTGGCTTGAGCTGCGGTTCGCCGCTCCAGGCCAGTGGGGGCAGCGGGAAGTGGCGCGGGCCGAGGGATGCGCTGACCGCCTTTCCTGCAGCCCCCATTGGCCTGGAGCGGCGAACCGCGGCCAGTGGGAGCCGGGATCGGCTGAACCTGCAAACGCGGCAGGTAAACAGACCGGCCTGGCCCGCCAGGGGTTTTTTGTGGACAAGCTGTGGATCAGCTTTGAGAACCACTGGACTAGATGACCTCCTGAGGTCTCTTCCAACCATAATATTCGATGATTCTGTGTGGGTGAATTTGAGTCTTAAGTGACTTGCCCATGGTCACATACCAAATCAGTGTCAGAATCAGGACTAAAACCCAGGGGTCCTGATTCCCTGTCCTGTGCTTCAACCACTAGAGTCAGACATTCTCTTCTCTGCTTCATAGTAACATTCTCTTCTCTGCTTCATAGTACCTCCTCAGGCTCCTCTGCTGGAATCCTGCCAGGCTGTGGATGAGCTCGCTCTGTGCTCAGCATCCTCCTCGCTCAGCTGCTCGGTTTAGATCACATCAGCTTTTCGCTTTTCATTCCATGTAAGCCTAACAGCAAGGTTTCATTCTTCACTTTAAATCGCGTCAGCTCTCTTAGGGGGAGCTCCCTGCCTTCTACAATGCTATGGTATTGCTTTACATTTTAAATGAGGCCTTGGCTACACAGGCACTTTACAGCGCGGCAACTTTCTTGCTCGGGGGTATGAAAAAACACCCCCCTGAGCACAGCAAGTTACAGCGCTGCAAAGCGCCAGTGTAAACAGTGCCCCAGCGCTGTAAGCTAATCCCCTCGGGGAAGTGGAGTACCTGCAGTGCTGGGAGAGCTCTCTCCCAGCGCTGGCGCCGCGACCACACTCGCACTTCAAAGCGCTGCCGTGGGAGCTCTCCTGCAGCAGCACTTTGGAGTTTCGAGTGTAGCCAAGCCCTGAGTTTCCTTCAATACCAAATGCTTACAGGGCTGCTGCCAACACCTGACACCTCCTTTGCCGTCCTTTAAGTTGCTTTGACCCCATTGCTGAATTTGACTCCTTATTTTAAATGATCTCAGTTTCCAAAGCCATTCGGCTTATGTGCCATGATAAGCTTGAGCATTGCTGTGTTAGGAGGCTACTGGTGGCTTCCAGAGAAGCCCCTCTCCCCATGCCCTACTGCAAAAGGGGGTCAGACAGTAACTGCAGCTGTAGGGATGTTAGAGAAGGTGCTTGAGTGCTGTCCTAGGTTTGCCGAGGTGCCATTCTCACAGGCCCCAATTTCAGGTGCAGGGCAGGCCTGGAGGATAACCCATTTCACACTGTTACTTGGAGCTCAGACGTGGAGCTGCATCCTCCCCCGTGCCCTATGAGAATAGAGAGCACGACTGCTAACGCTTCCAGAGCCAGGTTCCCGGCGCTGAGCAGACTCTGACTAACAAAACTGCACCTACTGTGGGGGACATGGTGGCAGGAGCTCTCGCTAGCTCCCTGAAATGTCATGCAGCCAGATCAGCTAACACGCCAAGGAGCTGAGAGGGTTAGCGCCCCTCACCCCCGGTCCCTGTCGGCTTGTAAGTGAGACCCAGTGTGCCATGCACAAGCTAGGCGGATTCAAAGATAGCTGAGAGAGCTAGGAGACTGCTACATCCGTCACCAAGAATAGAACCACGGACACTGTTCCGCAGCTGGAGAGCAGGGCCCAGATCCTACCAAGTACGAAAACTGTTTGGAGCCATCCCTCCTTTCTGTCTGTCCACTCCATGTGCGTGTGGGTGTGTTCCTAATAGTTCCATCACACACCTCCCACCTGGATAGATCAGAACAGAATGGAACGGGGATAGAAAATGTATCGGGGTGGAGCTGGCAGGCACGTGACCTGCTTAGCAAAGTTTCTTCTTTGGGGTTTCTCGGCTGATCAGGTGCCAAAGGCTCTTGTTTCTGAGATTCTCCTTTTACTCAATTCAGCTAAATGTGTCATTTTGGCTGTATGTGGTTTGCTGGAAAAAATGTTCTAACTGCCCTTGAATATATTCCTGAGAGGAGAGCAGAGCCAGAGCCTGATTTCTCAGACCCACCAGCTCCGCTGCCCACAATTCATGCCTGACGCCAGCCCCCCAAGCTTGCAAACTGATTCCCAAATTGTACTTGGAGGTGCTGTGATCTGAGTGCTTTGAGCAGGAGTGAGGAGGAGGGCAGAGAGGCTAAGGATGATGGTTGTGTGAAAGTGAGGGGATGACATCCCCCTACACACAAAGATAAAGTCAGTGGGGGCCCCCCAGCATCCTAATGCTGGCTCGAGGAGCGGGGGAGGAGGGGCTTATGTCAAGTTGGCTGTTTTCTCAGATCAGCTGAACCAGTCCATCACCGAGAGCACCAGCTGTTTCACCAACTGCAAAGCCTGTGCTAAAAGCCCAGATGGAGGGGAGGATGCAGGCGTGGTTCAGGGGAGAGTTTCTTATGCCCCCTGGATATTTCTCTTCTGGTTTGACTGGGGCTTGGAAACCAAGAGCTAGATTTACTGAACTGAGAGGGAGTTTTAAAAGGCATTAGCTTTGCACTTTGCTAATGTTTACCCCTCTAGATGCAGCGTGTGGGGAAGTGAAGATGCTCTTTAGGCCCACTGGAACTGTGGTATGGGAGGGCCCGGCCCGGCCCATAATATACATGGGCTTTGTGGGAGAGCTTTATCCGGTGTGAACTGTGCAAGCACAGACGTTAGAAGACTCTATAGGACAGCTGCAGGCAAAAATGCTCCTTGGACTTCACAGCGATCTCTCACTTTGGCTTCATGCAGTCAAAATGTCCCAGAACCAGGAACAGACTGGGGAATCTTGAGTCCCTTCCCCCATTCTCTCTCTCAGCTGGTTAAGAAGAGGGTGAAGGAGAAAACGGTGAACTATGTAGAATCAATCAGAAAGAATGGGTTCCAATTCCAACCCACCCCTAACCCCCAGAAAAACCCACGTGCCGTTGGATTGATCAGGCCCAGACGGAGCTGCTTCTCTGTGAGATCTAGACAATCTCCTGCTTTGGTCGCGGAGACCGCTAGACTCACCCATGGCCTGGCATCTCCTGCTGTGATCAATATTTCACAGGCAGTTGATGGTTACCGTCATCGCTGTGCTTGTGCATCCTTTTGCATCATTAATACTATTGGATTGGAGATATTGGTTATGTACATTCCACTCATTTATCTCCCCCAGCCTCTGGTCATGCAACATAGGGGAAGAAATAGCAATGTACATAGCAAATCCTCCATAGATTCTAGTCCCTAGTGAGTGAGGAGGGGAAAATAATCTGTGCCCAGTAAGTGCCTGTATAGCTTGGGCATTCTTCTGGGAAATGATGAGGCAGCTGGGACTTGGGAGCTAGCTTTACTTTGTTCCATGCATCTGTACAGCCTCGAGTTGCTATCTGGTCTGCTAAGATAAGCAGGGCTGGGCTCTGTCATTCCTTGAGTGGGAGACCTGTAAGGAGCACACAGAAGTTTCAGGAAATGATGATGGGGAAGAGAAATTGACATTATTCCGTCTGAGTCAGGCCTGCGATCTCTCAGCATGGTGTTAGATGGAGATGTCACCACTTGGATCAAGTGCAGCATTGAGCTTCATCTGATCTGGGTTTCATTGTACAAAAGAGCAAATCCTACGTGCTTACGGTGTGAAATTACTTTCATTTTGGAGTAAAGGGACAGTCTCAATTTGAAAATGGAATTTAAAGTATTTAGGTAGTACACCTGCCCTGCCAATTTTCCTGTTTTCCCAACCGCATTTTCCTATTAAAAACATCTCTCTCTTCCTTGCTACTGTATGAAAGACCCATGTAAGCAACAGGGAAAACTGACTGTGGCTTAACTGGGAAAACAGTGAAACTGGCTCTACACAAATCATTGTCAAACAATAGAGGGAAAATATTTGTCCTCTATTTTCTTTCAGTTGTAGTCGCTTTAGGTGGTACCTGTGACAAGCACAGATGAAAATGTTCAGAGAGAAGGGTGATGTTAAGCTAACAGCATCCTTTAAATCAAAACAGCACAAGAAAGAACAAAAGTCAAGTCTCCCGGGGAGAATGCAGTGTCTCTCTTCTGTGTAACAGGCTGAGCCCTGAGATCAAAATGGCTGCTGAACTGTGCTCACAGGGCGAGTGCTTACACGTATAAAGTTATAGGGCATGTATAACACATGGAAAACACAGGCATCACAAATTCACAGTGACATGCATCATGCTGGCCTCTTGCAACCATTAAAATATCCCATGGCACTTTGCACAAAAGTAGGGCTGTTATCTCTGGTTTTCTGGAGAAATCCCAATGTAAATAGCTACATTGTGCCTCTAAATTCTGCATGTAGTTTCCATTGGCTAAAATAATCTTCCCTTCCCCTCCTAATAACAGTTGTGTCGTCTTGCAGTGTGCTGTTATATAGCCACAGAGCACCTCCCCAGAGGTGGCACCTGCATGAAAGCTGTTGTGCAAAACTGTGATTAGTTGGTTTTTGGTGGTGGTTTTGTCATGTTTGGTGAGTGAGTCTGGGACAGAATGGTTTAAATTGTCACTTAATGCCGTGGAAGGCACTCAGTGATGAGGTTGGTATAAGAACCTGAACAGACAAAAGTTCAGAAAAAACTGCAATGGGCTCTTTAGACCTGGAGGCAAAAACACAGCCATGGCATAATCACGAGCCTATGGCTCAACTCAAGGGGTTTGAAACCTCAGCGTGTGGTGTTGGAGTCCAGCTGCGTATAGGGGGCCCAAAGAAATTAAACCCAGACAGGGGCTTTTGAATTCTGACTGTTTGGGGATGGTGTATGCATCCTTGTGCTGCTTCTGGGCACTGGCCGTAATTAGGAGCTGGTCTGGCTGTGTGAGACAGTCTGTATGCTTAATGGAGACTTGGAAAGAGAACTGAGTTCCTGAGCTAGCACTTGTGGCTTAATCTATGACCAGAGCTGGCGCTAAGAATAAGAAATTGCTTAAGGCCCCAAGCAGCTCAAGGGGGCCCCCTATTAATCATTAGTGTGTGTTATGGAGGAGGCCCCAAAATATTCCTGCTGAGGGCTCCCAATGGGCTAGCACTGTCACTGTCCATGGCTGCCTCTGGGGGCAGGGGCTTTGCTTAGGAGGAGCAATATATCCCAGCTGGACAATAGATGCCACTGGGTACAAAGGGCACAGAGTACAAAGCCAGAGTCAGGCTTTTTAATCAGCAAAACAGAGAATCCCAATCAGCTCAAAAGATTCAGTGGTTCAGTCCTGCGAAGCACCCAGAACCTGAGGCTGGGTCAAATGGTGCGGACCTCTCAGATCTGAAACAGTAGGCTGAGTACCTCATGAAATTAGGAGTTGTCTACCTGGGAAAATCTTTCCAGATTAAGATAGGATGTGAACGTAAAGTGGAATAACTATTTGTAATTCTTCAGTTGCTCCCAGGTAGACACACTTATTCCAGAGAAGCTATTTTGTCATTCCTATTCCAGTGAATTTCCCTATGTAAACAAGTACTATAACTGTTCTTTGGGGTTGCTGGTTGGGATGGGAGTGTGATGTGTTCTGATGCACATCGTCCAGCCGTGGCTTGGACCAGGAAATTCAAGGGGGCGCATAAATGGAATTATGTTAAAATAAAATGGAACAACAAAAAAGTTTTGCTTCAGGATTCAGTTCAAGTCAAGCTGAACAGACCACCTGGACCAATAATTCATAACACTTTGTACTCCATAGTCCTTTGCAGAGAGGTATCAGAGGAGTAGCTGTGTTAGACTGGATCTGTAAAAAGCGACAAAGAGTCCTGTGGCACCTTATAGACTAACAGAAGTATTGGAGCATGAGCTTTCGTGGGTGAATACCCACTTTGTCAGACGCATGTGGTGGAAATTTCAAGCATCAGTCTTGCCTGCATATTTATACCTGCCTCTGGAAATTTCCACCACGTGCGTCTGACGAAGCGGGTATTCACCCATGAAAGCTCATGCTCCAATACTTCTGTTAGTCTATAAGGTGCCACAGGACGCTTTGTTGCTTTTAGGGGGGAGGGATAGCTCAGTGGTTTGAGCATTGGCGTGCTAAACCCAGGGTTGTGAGGGGGCCATTTAGGGATCTGTCTTGGGATTGGTCCTGCTTTGAGCAGGGGGTTGGACGAGATGACCTTCTCAGGTCCCTTCCCATCCTGATACTCTATGATCCAGAGTGCCTCACAAGCAGCAGTGAAGTTAGCTCTCCACCATCCCTGTAAAATAGGACATCTCCTGAGACACAGCAGTGAAGTAACCTATCCAACCACACATAGTGAGTTAGTGCTAGAACTGGGACTAGAGCCCAGACAGCCTGCTGCCCAGCCTACAGCATTCCCCACAAACCACTAGGCCACACTGCCTCTCAGGCTGGGAGTCTGTCAAACTCTCTGAAGCAACAGACATCACTAGCTGATAATATTCTGGGGGACACCCCTAGGATTAGATGGTATGTGCCTGTCCACTCCTGAATGGAGAGCTGAGAACAGGAGTTCTGAATTCTCTGCTCTGACGCCTGCTCCTCTCAGTTAGCATTTTTGTTTTCAAAGGCCTGAGGGAGATGTACATTGAATAACTCAGACACCACTGGACATGCCCAGGGCAGCTGTTTGAGATATTTGTACAGTTACATGACCCTATGCATCTGGACTTGTCAATGCCAATGTTCCCTATGAACAGACATTCTGGAATTGTGCATTGCCTGGGTGGAGAGATCTGGGCATGCAGATAAGGAGCGAAGGGTCAGTGTACGGCAATGGGAATGTGCGGAATTTGTCCAAACGACATATTGACATGTGAGGCATCGGCATGTGATGACAGCACGTTGGTGCATGGGGTGGGGGAGCTGCTTTGTCACTCGCCGAGCCAGCATCAGGATGGGAAAGAAAGGACCGTGCAGTGTGGGGAGCAGGATTGCAGTGTGATTGTTTTGTTCCGTAGGAAATACAAACAGGTGGAAAGCACTTAGCAGGGGCAGAGCACAGGAGGTTAAAGCTGTGCAGGGAAGTCAGGGTGAGGTCTGGAGAACCAGTCTGGGCAGAGCTTTAGATGTGTCATGTATTGCTCCCTCTTTCCCCTTGAGGTAGGTGTGTCTATCTCCATTGACTTAATCCATTTCCCCCTTTCCTGTTGTTTCTGGGAAGCAGGACAGAGCCCTCTGGACCCCTCCATAGTTTGTAACCCCCCTTGTCCCAGCTGCAGTGGTTTCGTCCTGAAGTTCAAACAAACACTTGGCCTCTCAGTGAATCTTTAAACCCGATTGCGAGAGAGGGCCCTGCTATCCTGGGGACTGGGACACAGCAGGGCTGTGTCTGTTTTCTGCGTCCCCCTGTTACTTCCCTTCTGCAGTGACAAAGTGTCAATCAGGCTGTAATGGAAACTAAGAGAAGTTGAGTGGTACAAAGTGACAGCTTTGTGATCCCATCCTCAATTCACCCCACGGTACCCTGGTGCTGGGAGGTCCCAGCCAGCCCCTTAGGCAATCTGTTGCAGGATCTGGGGGCCACTGGAGTGGAGTGTATGCAACTTCCAGGGTGGGGAGGGGAGGAAGCCACACACAAGTTTCAAAGCAGCATACTCGGTCCGTGATCATTATTAGTGTGGGTTTGGCACCTTCTGCCTCAAACCATCTTAAAACCATTAATGCATTGAGCTTCACAGCTCCCACAGCCCAATGTGGGAGACAAGTATCATCACCCCCATTTCACTGATGGGTCACTGAGGTGCAGACAATTTGAGAAACTTGGCCAGGACCACCCAGTGAGTCAGTGGCAGTGCTGGGAATAAAGCCCTGCTCTTCTGCACTTTAACCACTAGACATTCTTCCCCCTCTGTGGCATGTTGTAAGGCAGTCAGGAAAGGAGAATGCAGACCACAGAAAAGAAGGGGTTCTTAAATGACTGAAGATGGCTGACTGGTATGAGAGCCAGGGAGCCGTTTCAGAGGATTGGCAATCACCTGGTTTCCTAACCTCTCCAAAATAAATTGCTAAATGGGCAAGTGCAGTTTGGGGAGAGGGGACGCCAAATCCTTGTTTCTAAATATAATATTGTCTTCAGATAAGCTCCCCAAGTGCTGCCACTCCAGCCAGTATGAGGCCTGGCACCGGGGATTAGAACAGAAACACTGATGCAGCCCTGAAGGTGAGCAGTGCTGATTGGCCAGTAGAAAAGTGTTGGAATATTGGACAGATCACAGAGGCTTAGAAAAAAACCTGGGGCTCAGAGGGGCTGAATGCGATAAAAATCATCTCTGTGGGATTTGAACTCTCTCCTTGGGACGGGTTTTGTTCTTTTGAGTGTTTGGATATAAACACATTGGTGTGTTTAATGTAAATTCCCTGTTACACCAGGCAGCCCAGTCTTGCTGATTGTTCAGTGCAAGGAGTGAGGTTACTAACCATTTCCTGGGCACTGTCTAGTGCTTCGAAGAAGCAGGGGTCAAGAGGCGAACAGACACAGAGTGATCCAGAGGCCTGGCTTGGAAAGTGGGTGCTGGACCTGACTCAGTTTCCTCATCTGTAAAGTGGCAGTGATGATACATGCTCAGGGGTCAGATGGAGATTAAAATTGTTTGCAAAGCAACGCTGGTGATGATGATCAGTGCTAATGCTAAGGGACCTGAGCTAGGCCATATGGCTACCTCCTGCCAACCCTTTCAATATCTCTTCTGCCCCCTCTTTCCCCCCGAATGTTTACAGTAGGTTGGTGCCAGCATTAGAGAAAGTGTGCCCCCTAGGGGTTTGGAGGAAACCAGCACAGAGCCTTGGGCTATACAGATAGGCCAAATCTAGGAGTAGGATGGGGAAGGGGAGCTCTGTAAGGGGGACATGAGGAAAGTGGCCCCAGGGAATGGGGCAGGGGCAAGAGATACCCCAGGAGAGAGGAAATGAAGACACATGGGGTGAGAGAGAGTCTGCATGAGGAGTAAGAAATGAGAGTAGTAGAGGAACTAGAGAGGCACAGGGGAGGTGTGTGTGTGTGACAGGTGTGATGGTGTGGTGGGGCACAGATTTGGGGGCGGATAAATGAACAGGGAAAGGGGAAGACTATGGCAGGCAGAGGAAGAGGGGAGGGATGAAGAAGAGAGACAGGAATAACCAAAGGGGAAAGGAAACGCACAAGGCAGGCAGGGAAGGAAAAGAGGAACTGGCAGAAAGCGAAGGAGGGAGAGCAGGGCCACACAGACACAGCTTCAAGGAGAGGTGGTGTATAAGTGGAGACATAGGTGTCAACTTTTCCTGGCGCTGGTGGGTGCTCGTGCCCCCCTGGCCCTGCCCCGACTTCACCCCATCCCCACCCCCATTACAACCCCTTCCCCAAAGTCTCTACCCCCTCCTTGCCCCTATTGGACTCCTTTCCCAAATCCCTGCCCCCGCCCCACCTCTTCCCCGAGCCTGCTGTGTTCCCCCTCCTCCCTCCCAGGCTTGCTGCCGTGAAATAGGTGTTTTGCAACAGGCATCGCTGGGAGCTAGGGAGCGAAGCAGGGACGCAGCGCGCTCAGGGGAGGAGGCGGAGGCCAAGTGGAAGTGGAGGTGACGGGGGGGAGCTGCTGGTGAGTGCAGAGCACCCACCAATTTTTTCCCATAGGTGCTCAAGCCCCAGAACACCCACGGAGTCAGTGCCTTTGAGTGGAGATGTGTGTGCGTGTGTGTGTAGTTCCAGAACTGATTAGAGAGGGACACAAAGGAATGGATTTTCCATGCTCAGTTCCTACTTATTGGGCTAATTCTAGTCCCATGTTAGTTAATAGGAGCTTTACCACGGACAGATGTCAGTGGGAGCACAGTTAGGCCAAAGCACTGAACGTGGTGTGAAACCTTTCTGCTGTGCTTAAAACCCGCGTTGCCATTTTATCACAAGTGTTATGTTTCATGTTTTTCTTAAAGCCCCAGCTCCTGGAGTCATGTGAAAGCCTCGTTTAAAAAATAGTAAATTTCTAGCCTTCATGGTTATGAAGAAAGACATGAAAATGTGATCTGAGTGCATCCTACATGGTCAAAAGTAGGAAGTAAGGAACCCCCAATTGGGGTAAAATCATGAAACATTTTAATAAACTCATGATTTTGGGAGGGCAAGTTCATAACTGTTGAATGCGTGGGGATGGCAGTACTGGGAAACTGTTCTGCGCTTGGGCCGGTGACTGTTGTTTGAGTGTTTTGTTTTTCAGGCCCAGAAAGATCCCAGGAGAACAGAGAGGAAACCGTCCAGTTATTTTTAAAACCTTGTACTTTACTTCCTGTTGTGTATTATTTATTATCCATTATCATGAGGATTATTCCAAGGAAACTGTCTTTAGTGGCCAACCAAGGGACCAGCAAAAATTAGTTATCTAGTGGAGCTGCATCTTTTAGTAAAGGACAAACACAGCTGAACTGGAGACTGGTGCATAGGGCAGGGGTCTGCCTACAGAAAGTGATTATGATGATGATTATTATTAGTCTGTATCGTGGTAGTGTGTAGGAGCCCTAGTCATAGACCAGGACCCCATTGTGCAAGGTGCTGTACAAACACATCAAAATGACAGTGTCTGCCCCAAAGAACTTACAGTCTAAGGGTATGGCTGCACTAGAGAGCTTACAGCAGTCGAGCTGTACCAATGCAGTGAGGCAGTGAGGGCTAGAGGGGAGAGATAGCTCTGTGGGTTGAACATTAGCCTCATAAACCTAGGACTGTGAGTTCAATCTTTGAGAGGGCCAGTTAGGGATCTGGGGCAAAAATCTGTCAGAGACAGTACTTGGTCCTGCTGTAAAGGCAGGGGACTGGACTCAATGGCCTTTTCCACTTCTAGGAGATAGGTATATCTCCATATAATAATGTCCCTTCACCACATGCTCATTTGGCTACTGATTAGAGCAGCAGTAGGCAACCTTTCAGAAGGGGTGCACTGAGTCTTCATTTATTCACTCTAATTTAAGGTTTCACATGCCACTAATACATGTTAACATTTTTAGAAGGTTTCTTTCTATAAATCTATAATATCATATATAACTAAATATAACTAAACTATTGTTGTATGTAAAGTAAATAAGGTTTTTAAAATGTTTAAGAAGTTTCATTTACAATTAAATTAAAATGCAAAGCCCCCACGGACTGGTGGCCAGGACCCTGTTAGTGTGAGTGCCACTGAAAATCAGCTCACATGCCGCCTTCGGCACGTGTGCCATAGGTTGCCTACCCCGGGGTTAGAACCATGAATTTTAGCAATCACACACATGGATTGCCAACTCGCTCTGTTTAGGAGGGACACTTTCTGTGTGTTAAGCAAAATCTCTCTTTTTTCCTACTGAGTGCCTATAAAAAATACCCATCCAACAGATTTCAAAGCAGTGCCCTGTTCACCTCCCCACGTGTCCCGATTTATAACTTCCAGATGTTGGCAGGACTGCGTTCAAACCCAGAAAGGAGGAAAAGTCTGTTGATTGTAGGTTCAGGGTCTCTGCTGGTTTCCTGCATTTTTTCTCTTTGTTAAAGTCCCTAAATTGGAGTTTAAGAAAGCTAGGAAAAATTCCTAGCCTTCCAGGGTCCTAACCTTTCAGTGGCAACTGATCCACCATTGTCCATCTGGAGTCTGCAGATAGCTGGGGCAATAGCATGGATTACTCTCATTCACCTCAGGGGGCTGTTAACTTTCAAGTTGAATCATTATCACTTTAGTGTTGGCTTTGTTAACCCTTTCTTTAACCATCATCCTGGCAGAAGCTTCCAACTGCTGATGTGCTAATCTAAAAATACAGCTACATGTGCTTATCTCAGCCTGATGTTCTCCTAGGTAATATGGCTGTGGGGTTTTGAATACACAAAGCACTTAATATTCTTTCAGCTGTTGGAAAAACTCAGACATGAAAGTCCAGTTTCTGACCTTGGGATTGGGACTCCATGTTTGCAGGACTGCATCTTTTAGCAACAGTGACAGCTAATGAAGTTTTGCCTGGTTCTCATTGTACTTAATAGTTACAATATGTGGATTCAGCATCTGTTTGGGGGCTCAGACTCCATTGGTTAAGATCCACAACCTGGCATCATGAACCATGTATTGAGTCAGATTCAGCCCTGCTGTAACCCATTTGCATAGGAGTCTTCACCTCTAGCGCCTTGATCTCTGGTACAGCAGGACTGAACTGCTTCTGCTCTCAGGCCTTCTGCACCCACAGAGGGCACCTAGGAGTGGTCATGCCGGATCAGACCAGTGGTCTCAGTCCTGTTACTGACTTGCTGGGAGATTTTGGACAAGGTATTTCACCTCCTTGTATCTCAGCTTCCTCTTCTGAACAATGGTGGCACTCGGTAGTTACTGATTGCATAATACCTCCCAACATTTCCAGTGGCTAAAGTGGGACAGGTCCTGCCTTCCGGGGGTGAGAGGTGTGTGTGTGTCAGGTGCTGCCCCCGGGGTAGGCAATTGCAGAGCGATCCTGTCCTGGATTCACTCTGCAGCAGCTGTCCCGTGGGGCTGGCTGGGCTCGGCTCCCCACTCCGGCCATTGTGACTTGGTCCCTGGTGCCACAGGATCACAGCACTGCTTGGGTTTGGCCCAGCCCCTTGATGGCTGCAGGGCAACCTGGCCAAATCTGAGTGAGTGGTGCTACTCACATTTTGCCTGGTGGCTACCCTGCCCCCCCATCAAGGGGTCCAGGCCAAAACTGAACAGCACTGAAACCCTTTGCACCAGGGACCAGGATGCAAAGCCCAGAATAGGGAGCCATGCCCAGCCAGCCCTGTGGGACAGGAACTGCTTCAGCTGGGACGTGGGGTTTCAAGAGTCAAAGCAGGAGAGTCCCCCAGAAAGCAGGAACTGTTGGGAGTTATGTGATTGTTCAGTGCATTGAACATGTAAGGTGCTAAGGGTTAATCTCTCTCTGGTCTGGTCTATATTACAAAGGTTGCAATGGTGTAACTAAATCAAATAAGTATCAGAGGGGTAGCCCTGTTAGTCTGGATCTGTAAAAAGCGACAGAGTCCTGTGGCACCTTATAGACTAACAATCGTATTGGAGCATGAGCTTTCATGGGTGAATACCCACTTCGTCAGAAATCTCATGTGTCTGATGAGGTGGGTATTCACCCATGAAAGCTTATGCTCCAATACGTCTGTTAGTCTATAAGGTGCCACAGGACTCCTTGTCACTTTGTATAAATCAAATTATAGTCTGTTTAGACTCCCATGCAAACCAATAATGTATGTATCCTTAAACTGAATTATTATTACTGTATCACCTAGGGACCTCAGTCCTAGGCCAGGACTTCGTTGTGCTAGGCCCTGTACAAACACATGGCAAAAAGACAGTCCCTTCCCCAAGGAGTTTATAGTCTTTGCTTATTTGATTGAGTTTAATTTGATAATTTACCAAGATAAATTAAATCACCATAAACCAGGCATGAAGCAGTTTAAATCTGTCTCCAGCAGAGACTCCGCTGTTGTGACTAGAGTGATTTTAAACAGATTGAGTTAACAGGGGTGCCACTTTTCCCTTCCCTTCCCTTCCCAGCCCAGCCCAGCTCAGCCCAGCCCTGCCTCTCTCTCCCTCTCTGCGGGTTTCTCTTGTGTGTCTCTCGCCTTTTATAGCTCCCTGCCAGGGTCAGATTTTCAAGGGCTCATCATCACTCACAGCTGGGGCCACATTTTCCCAAGCCCTGAGCTTCTCCCATTGAGGCACCTGCATCAGTTCAAGGCCCTATTTCCAACAGTGCTCAGAGCAGCTCCCCCGCGCTGAGCCTTTCTGCGACGCCGACGCTCCTGCTTCCGGCGGGGCTGGTTTGTCGTGATCGCCTCCCGTCCTTGCCGGAGTCTCGGCTCCCCCAGCTCCGCCTGGGGCCGAGGCGAGCGGCTGCCCTTCCCCTTCCAGCCGGCAGGGCTCACCCGGGCGCCTGGCTTTGCGGGCCCCAGCGCCGCGGCGGGGCGGGCCGACATCAGGGCTTCTCCCATGTGTGGGTGGGGTCAGGCTGCCCCGTGCCTGACAAACCCGCTGCGCGCAGGGAGCCGCCGGCTGCTCGGGGCCAGGGTCCCGCGGCGGCCGG
>NC_133792.1:16868005-17007430 GCF_003597395.2 Chelonoidis abingdonii | reverse complement strand
GCGGGTCCCGATGGGGGGCTAGCGGCGCGGCGGCTCCCATGGTGAACCGAGCGCGGGCGGAGCGGCGCGATGCCGGGGCGGGCAGCCCGGAGAACATGTTCGAGAGCTCGCGGAGGATGCGGAGCCTGTGGGACGGCGTGAGGCTGGAGGTGGCCGGCGAGAGCAGCAGCCCCGTGGTCCTGCACAGCTTCACCCAGCTCGACCCCGACCTGCCCCCGCTGGAGGTGAGGCGCGGGAGCCTGGCCCCGGGGCGCCCGGGTGGGTCACTCGTGCAACGAGTTGGTGGGTCTCAGCAGAGCTCAGTCTGGCGGGGGGGGCGCTGTGGCTTGGACCCGCGCAGGAAAGTATTATTCTTTTGTCTGGGTCCAGACAGCAGAGAAAATAATAATAAAAAACCTCGGTAATAATCAGTGAATGAGATTTCGGTGTCTGTTCAAAAGCACCTGGTGCCCCCGGTCAGCCTATAGAGCACCCAGTGAGCGCCTGGGCCCGGATTCACTTACAGCAGGGGTGGTTGTATGTCAAGTGAGTAAGGGTTTTAAAATGTTTAAGAAGCTTCATTTAAAATTACATTAAAATGCAGAGCCCCCAGACCGGTGGCCAGGACCTGGCCAGCATAAGTGCCACTGAAAATCAGCTCAGGTGCTGCCTTCAGCACTCGTGCCATAGGTTGCCTGCCCCTGACTTACCGGCTTTGTGTTTCATTCCCCTCCCTTCCCACACAACACACACTTCGTAGAAGACAGATTCCCCCTGAGATCTGGTGCTCTGGGTTATTGGCATCATGGCTAGAAGACCCTTGGGGGTCCTTAGCTGCTTTACAGTGCAGGTAACCATTGTGGAGTGTGTGATGGAGCTTTACTCCTCACAGCAGCGGTGCATGTGCATGCTACTTCTTCTTAGGACAGGGATCCCTGGCTTGGTTTGCAGGTGCTGTGAGTTTGCATGGTCTCTGCCTAGTGTGTTTCTGATGCTGGCTTGTGTTGTGTATCTAATGCTCAAGCGCTGAGCCCTGGCATGGCGAGGGAGGCTGGAGCATATGATGCAGGCTGTTTGGGAAGGAGAGGAGCACAGTTGAAGGTATTTTGGCAGCACTTTTTGCCTTTATTTAGGAGTAGGTAAATAGCTGCCCTCTGTTATCTCTTTTCTCCGCCTTATGCCATTATCCTTCTGGCAGGCTTGTTGTCAAGCTGGAATATGAGTTAGGAGAAACCAGAGAAATGCACGCACCATCTGATGCAGCTAGCGGAAGGGAGCAGAGAGCTAGAATTAGGGCCTTTTAAATATTTTATCTGAGAGTCTGGCATCCTGTTGGAGGCTTGCAGTACATCTGCTCAGACTCTGGCTGCCTATGACGGCTTTGCGCCTGTCCAGGTTGCAAAGAAAGGACCCAAGCATCCTCCCCCATGAGGATTGGCCTAGTAGGACACTCAGTGGAGGATGCAAAACTGTCATACTCTAGGGCAAGATCCTGGACCCTTCTAAGTAGCACCAGCCCCTTGTAGCTCTTGCTGGCTTCAGATCTAGGTTTTGCTGGTGGGAATTGTGCCTGGCCTCCTAGGGGGATGTGTGATGCACAAAACAGCCGGTAGAGTAGTGGCTGCTTTTTGTCAACAAGGAATTGGGTTATGAAACCTTCATGTATTAAGAAAACATTGGGGACCCTGGTCAAATGAGAGGTTCAGGGAAGGGAGTTGGCATAGCATAACACAGAAAGGCAACAAGGGGCTCTCAGGTCAATGTTGGAGACCCACAAAGCATCCCTTGGTATATCTGTGCAAGCCAGGGCTGTGCCCATCAACCACTTCTCAGTCCTCTTGGTTAAAAAGAGCACTGTGCCATTCATTCACTAGGATAGTGGCTTTGGCTCAGAGTAGTGAGAGTTCAGGGACCTTCCACCCATCCCTGGGTAACTAATGCTGTATTTCACAGTTGGCTCATTCATTCTGTCTGCTTCCTTCCATTGATGGGATGGGGAAGTTGAAGTGTGGCCCAGTAGTGATGAAGAGATTCAAACCAGAATGGGTCAGCAAGATCCATTTCTGTCAGGACTTACACCCCACCGCACCCCACCCATGCTTATCCAGCCCTGGATCTGGGTTGCTGGAGAGTGGATCACCGCTAAAACTTTTGGGATTACTGCTCAGATAGCTGGGGAGGGAGGGAAGGCCAGATTTAAATAGGTTACAGGGCAGAGTAGTTAACACTGGGATTAATAGCCAGTCCCCATGGCAGAGGCAACTTCCTTGAACAGCTCCCTGCCCATGTAGAGCTCTGGTCTCTCAAAATCCCAGATAGGAAAGAGGCTTCTTGGGGTGTTGGCTGTGTCACCCCAGGCCTTGCTTGTCTGGTCCTCTCGCCCCATGGCAGTTTTTCTAGTGACTGGCCCTGTCAACATTGTAGAAAGTTCACAAACGTGCCTTGAGTCTGTTTTCCTTCCCTCCCTCTTCCTCCTGCTTCTCTCTCTCAGGGGTGGGCGTAGTGACATTGTTTAGAGCACATCATCTGCTTCTTGTTATGTCTGGCAGATACCCCTGCGCTCGCAGAGCCTGGCTCTTGGCTGGGAGAGTATTTGGCACAAGGGGGTGGGGAGGGGCGCCTTTCTGCTCATTGCGCTTCTCCTGGTGGGAAAACGGTTGAGCGTACTGAAACCCTCGTGCACTCTGGCCTGGGTCTCGGAGTTCAGAAGTTTGGCAGGACCCCAGGAATTGCAGCAGGGGTTGGAAAAGGAGGATTAAGGGCATGATGTTGGAACAGAGCTGGCTTGCATCACTCCCTGCTGGCAGCCTTATGGTAAAAACACTGAAGGATGCACTTGCTTGGATATTTGTTTGGTGTGATTGCTTACCCCAAATAAAATCCTCTGATCAACTGGGGGGCTCTTATCTCAGTTCTCCTTTTTGTTGATTGTCAGAAGGAGAGTCATCTAGTGGTTAGAACCGTAGACTAGGCATCGGGATTCTTGGGTTCTATTCCTGATGCTGCCACTCCCTCCCTCTTTGAGCATTGACTAGTCACTCCCCCTCTCTGTACCTCAGTTTCCCCATTTATAACATGGGCATATTGCTACCTAAGAGGAGTGTTGTGGATTAAGGCTAGTAAATGGCTTGGAGAGCCTCAGAAGGAATATGCTTAGAAATTGCTGTTACTATGATTGTATTGTATGAGGGCCTGTTCATTCCTCTTTGAGTGTTTTTGTGTTGTGACAGAACAGCTGGAGAATGGCAAACTGTTAAATCAGTGCAGTTGTGGCAACTTCATCTCTGCTTTTAGTCACACCAGGCTGCTGCTAAGGAAGTTGCTCTGTGGGACTTAAACTGAGTTCTTTCTCCAGGGAGTGTGGGGGGGTATGTCTATCTTATCTATAAATAAAATAAGAAAAGCCTTGGAGACATAAGAACAGCCATAGTGGGTCAGACAAATGGTCTGTCTAGCCCAGTAGCTTACTGAGTGATCCATCCCCTGTTGTCCAGTCCCAGCTTCTGGCAGTCAGAGGTTTAAAGACATCCAGAGCATGAAATTGTGTCCTTGACTATTTGGCCAATAGCTATTGAAGTACCTACCCTCCATGAACTTATTTTTTCTTTTTTGAATTCTGTTATATTTCACAATCTCCCCTGGAAAGGAGTTCCGCAGGTTGACTAATATCAGAGGGGTAGCCGTGTTAGTCTGGATTTGTAACTAGACTAACAGACGTATTGGAGCATGAGCTTTCATGGGTGAATACGCGTCTGACAAAGTGGGTGCCTCTGATGCATGCCTTTGACTGTGTGTTCTGTGAAGAAGTTCTTCCTTATGTTTTAAACCTGCTGCCTATTAATGGACTGTGAATGGAAGTTAGAAAAACATTGATAATCTGGCTCTAAGTGCCTGGGGATGCATGAAGAATTCCTGTAATCAAGGGTCAGGGGAGGGCCTAGGGTTTACCTTGACCTGCTAATACACGTTAAAACTACATCCGCCTTGTCCAAGCTAGAAGTTTACCATGTATTCATCAACATATGGCAAACAAAACCCTTTTTCTCCAAACTTGGCTTTTGTGCATTCCTCGCTCAAACCTTTTCTATGCATTGGGCCACAGCTTCATTGCCTGGTCCAACAAAGTAACGGGGCTTATAATAGGGGTTCATGAAAAGGTGTTCGTCAGGCTAAGTGCGTATTCTCCTCCTGACTTCAGCTGATCTCCTCCTGATGTCTATGGAACAAGCAATCCCACGCTATCTGTACCATCTCCAAGACATCATCTTAATGTCTCCATTCAGGTTCTGTTATGCACACATGCTGCATCTCCTTAACGTTGTACGGTTGCTACCCAGGCTGTACTTGTACTGTGGACAATAAAAAGAGGCCTGCTGTTGTTAGTTGGTCTGTCAATAACATGAATTGCTCATGGGACCAGTGCTTCATGTGGTATTGTTTGTGGGAGAGGAAACCTCTCTTTCCCTGGTCTCCCATGTTAGGTTTGGGGAGCAGAGATGCTGTCTGCGCAAAGTGCTCTCCTCTGAGCTCAAGCTGCAGTGCGATATGTCTCCTGCAGCCCACAGGACAATAATCTGCTGGTATTTCCTGGATGGGGATCCACCTTCTGGTGCTGTTCCAAAAGGTGCAGCCCCGGCTGCGAAGCGGGCTGAGGTGGTGGTGAGTGTGTGTGCACAAGTGCAGAAGAACATAAACAGCCGGGCAGGCAGGATTTTTTTGTTTGATACCATTAAAGCGGGATGGGGAGAGGCTTCCAAGTATGTTTGTATAAGGATTGTGTTACCTGGAGATTGCTGTCTCGGTTTCCATAGGAGGGACAGACCTTCCAGAGCCTGGCTCTGTTTGGGGTGTGAATGGATTTAAGTGCTGGATTGGCAGCCCTGGAAACGGAAACCTCTTCTTTATCCGCAGGCTTGTGCTTCCCCACCAACCCCTCCATCATGCCTCTGCCCTGCCCTAGGGGAGATCACCTTGCGGGGATGAGGAAGGAGTTGTGGGTGCTCAGCCTGGCCACTTATTCTTTGGCCTCCCAGGTGAGATTACTAGGACTGAGTCATTCCAGTGATATTGGGGTCTGGATACTGTCAAATTCACATCACATCTACCCAGATCAGTAGCACCCAAGTGTTGGATTTGAACCGGTGACTTAGGCTCAGAGGGTCTGATCCAAAGGCCATTGATGCTAAGAGGAGTCTCTCCATTGACTGCAATGGGTTTTGTGGCAGGGACCGTTTTTCAGTTGTGTTTGCACCAATCCAAGCACAGTGAGCTCCTAGGCACTCCTGGAATACAGATAATAAATAGTAGCTGGCTTTGATTTGATTGAAGTATAATGGAGCTACCTTTTAGTTCTCCAGAAACCAAGCCGTGATAAAGCCCAGGCCGTAGTGATTGTAAGCTAATATTGAGGACCTGGGGCCGAGTAGGAGGAACCTGTGGGAGGGAGAACCAAGACTGATGTCCCTTGCAGAGGGCTAGTTTTATGTCCCCTATTGGGGTGTGTGTTACAGAATCTCCTTCACTCCTTAGACTCATAGAAGATTCGAGTTGGAAGAGACCTCAGGAGGTATCGAGTCCAACCCCCTGCTCAAAGCAGGACCAACCCCAACTAAATCATCCCAGCCAGGGCTTTGTCAAGCTGGGCCTTAAAAACCTCCAAGGATGAAGATTCCACCACCTCCCTAGGGAACCCATTCCTGTGCTTCCTTCCTTTTGCTTAGGGCATTGCCATAGAGCCGTGAGGTCAAACCTCCTTAGAGAGAGGGGAGGAGCGAAGGAGAATTGGCTGTTTACTGTTCAGGGATGGAACAGGATCTGCTCACAGAGATTTCTTAATGGAATAACAAAGGAATGCCTGTGCTGGTTTGGTACCATTGGGTGTTAGGAAGCCTGACTCTCCCTTTGGGGGCTGTGATTGTCACCCACTGCCAGCAAGTCCAGCAGTGCTAGCGAATGGTATGTTCCTCCATTGCACTTCAGCTGGGCTTATCATTGAAATGGTGTCTTGATGGGCAGGCCCATCCTTTCTGGCACTTTGACTAATTGCCAGTCACTGTGTCCCCATCCCTCCCCCGCCCCCCCAATGTGCAGGATGTATAACTGAAACAGCAGTTAGGAACTTATTTAGGTCACCCTAGACCACATTTAAAGGCCCAATGTCCGCCTAATCTGTACTTTGTCCAGCACCATTGCAGTCAGAGCTGCCCAGTGGCTCTTTTTTTCAGGCAGTTGTATAAATACGAGGACTGTGGTTTTGCAGCACTGTGGGGCTATTGCAGCTCACAAATATCTCTGCATCTCCCATGGACCCAGCAAGGGGGGAGGAAAAGCTGTTGCTAAGGAATGGGATTTGGATACAATGCCGGCTGAGCTGGCTGCATGTGGGGAGAGCATTTTACTCATGGCTTTGCTTTCTGGGAGGTGGAATTCCAGCGTGCACTCGGTCTGTGGCGGAATTTGTGCATCTTTTCCGAATAATGGCTTCTGCAAAGTGAGTTTGTGAGAATGTGTTCATATGGGAAACTGGACCCTTTGAAGGGAATGCTGAGTGATGGGACACATCTTATCAATGGATTTAATTGTCTGTCTGGTGCTATAAATGTGCAGAGCACCTTATAGATTCAAAGATAATGTCCCTGCCCCAAGCCCCAAAGAGTTGATGGTCCAGATAGTTTGCAGTCTACGTAAAAGTGACCTTAATTTAAAAAGTTTTTTATATGATGCTCTGTGCAGTTTATCCAAACAGGCTCAGAGAGCCATTCTCTTTGCAGTGTAAGCAGCAGTGCACTGCAATGTAAAACTGATTTGTTTGAGTATCTTTCCCACCCCCGCAATATCCTCCCATCCCCCTAGCTTTAACTTGTGTGGGTTATCTGCAGAATACATTCAGGGTTTTATTGCAAGGAGCAAGTTTTCTGTTTAATCTACATTTAAACTGTTTAATCCTACATTTTAACAGACACATCCAAACTGGTCAGTGGTGAAATGGTTAAGTGGCCTTGCTGCTTAAACTCTCATAGTTAGCATCTCAGGTTAACATCCTGTTGAGCTGGATGGATGCAGTTAACACCTCTCAAGGTGGGCCCCATCCAAAACCCATTGAAATCAGTGGAAAGATTCCTACTGACTTCAGTAGGTTTTGCGTCAGGCCCTCAGGTTGTGTCTTCACTGCACTGCTAATCTGGGTGACTGGCACCTGGGTCAGCCTAGCATCCCCAGTGCAAGGCCCTTCTCACATTACTGTGACCTCACTAGTTACGTCCTTGCCCCGTGTGTCTGGGGCTGTATCCTGTGATACTTTGGGAGAGAATCCTAGACTGCTCAGCACATCAATTGAGGGTGAACTTGTCTGTCTTTGGGGAGGAACTGTGGGATTGCTCCCATCCTTACTGCAAAGTAGATAGAATGGAGCAGAGCTCAGCTTTGACCCATCCCTCCACCTGCGTAAACTAGTGTAAAGCACCTCCAAACCTGGGTCAGAGGCTTTTCTGTGTGGATGGTAGAGGATGCTGCGCTAAATCCCAGGTAAAAGCCTGGATTAACTGTGCAGTGAAGACAAAACTGTTAGAGCTGTTGCCTCAGGCTGTCTGCAGACATGGGAAGATAGCCCTGCCAAGTCTAGAAACACTGTTTAAAACAATGGAAATCTGAGACCCTTTAGAAGCTCACATAGCAGCTTCCAGAAAGTGCTGTTAAATCCTGTTGTCATGTGCCTGCTTAATTCATGCCCTACCCACAATGCACTACATTGCGCTCCCTCTGTGATAAAGATATACTTGGACATTGCTCCCAATGCAATTAAAGAAAGGGAGAGACACCGCCAAAGAGAACAAAGTAACACCAGCTGGTTCTGTGGAACTGTCCCTAGTCTCCTGCCCTGTAAATGGATTCACCACTGCTTGATTGGTTCAGCTCAGGCTGACTGTGAAGAGGAGGGGAAGTGAAAACCAAGTGCTAGGCATCAGGGCTAAATTGTGTGTTTAAGTGTCATCCTCCCCTCCTCCAGGTAGGAAAGGGTACGTCTCTGGGGACAGCTGGTGAGCTGTGTCTCTAGCTCTTTTAATAGCTAGTTTCAATACATGCAGTTAGCAAAAATAAATATGTAAGCAGCCCTGCTGACTTTGATGGAGTTGTTCCTGTCTATAAAGTTTTTTTGTGTGCGAGGGCCCTCTAGTCTGTTCAGACTGATTTGAAAAGAGTGAGGCTTTGCTTTCTCTGCTGTCCTGCCATGGGTTCTCTTGTGCCATAGAAATGGAAAGAAAAGAGCTCCTTTCCAGACTAATCACTGGGCAACGCTGGGAACGGATTATTAGCTCTCTGGGGCAGCGATTGCCTTTATTACGTGTTTTGTGCAGTGCCTAGCACAATGTGGCCAGAACCCTCTGGCGCTACTGCACTACAAAGAAATAACTGTAACTTGGCAATAACATGGAACGTGTCTGTGGCTCTTTCCTTTCCTTTAGTGCCATGCAAATACTAATTAGTTAATGAACACAGTGCACGTGTTCCCAGGGCTGCAGTTTGTTTTGGTTTTAATAGAACAGTTATTTTACATGAAATAACTACCACACATATCTGAGGAGTGGTAGTAACGTAACAGCTGGCATTGTCAGAGCTTTGAGCTGGCATACATGCACGTGTAATGCATATTTATCTTGCATAACTAAACAACAATGGGTTTGTTTTTATTACTCAGCTGGTCTTTTGACTGGGTTCATCACAGAAATGTGACTGTACAGAGGGAAATGGCCTCTTCTTACTGCTCACATTGGCTCCTGGGCAGCTTTCTGAATTGTGCGCTATGACTGCAGCTGCCCAGCTAAATTCTGATTCCTCGGTCCTTGATGCTGATCATACTGTAGGAAGCAGGAAAAACACAGCTTAAATTTCCAGACACCAAGGCTGAGCTTTCAGTGCTGGCATTTGGGGGAGTGGGGGAGAGAAGAAAAATTTGTTTTGACTTGCAAACAAAGCAGATTTAATAGGAAAGTCACTCCTGGTGACTTAATCTGGAATGCTGAGGTGTTATTTTTAGAGTTGCTTTTCTCTCTGTTAATCACATTTTAACAAATAACAGCTGAGCAGAATGCCTGTATGGAAATCTGGCTTTTAAAGTGTTCCCTACCCGTAATACAAAATGTCTTTCTATATGACAGAGCAAAACCACTGAGATTTCCCCTCTCTTTATAGTGAACATGTTTCCATAGTGACGCGAAACCTGAGAGTCCACTCTGGGTGCCTGTTTGAGGTTGATATTTTCAGTTTAATAGATTTGTTTGTTTGGTGGTTTGTTTGTTTTTAGCCTGAATTAACTTCAGAGAGTGTGTGTGTGTGTGTGTATGTACATGTACACACACATTCCATCTCTTAGTGAAACTGGACAAAGCAAGACTGTTTTGGTTGAGCCAAAACTATAGAGGGGAAGTGAACTGAAATCCTGACTTCAAACCCCTGGAACTTTCAGCTCAGGCCAAAAACTTGGGATGATTCGGCTCTAGGTTTGTTTTATCTGAACCTTCATAAAGGTCTGGGTAAGTGGTTCTGCCTTTGGCCCCTCTCTCTTGCAGGGTCTGGCTGAAGTCAATGGGAGATGAGCATATGGAGGATTTGCAGGATGTAGCTATTATAGTGAGCAAGGCCGGGATTGACTTGATCTTTCCCCAGGTGCTCTCAACGTAGCTCCCAGGGATGTCAGTGAAAGCAGGGCAGGGGAAGGCTGTTTGGTCAAGTGACAGAACTTTCTTCCTGCTTGTCTTTATTCAGCTGCGCTTTTGAAAGTGGATATTTTGGTTACATTTTCCTTGCCTCTGGTGTTTAAATCACTTGGCTGGAGCCTCTGGATGGATGGTGCTGCGCCATTGCCTGTTGCTAGTCTGCAGCTCTGTGGCTGGTTGGCTGTATCCCGGCTGTCGTTTAGTGATGGTGTCCTGGTCACCACAGTGCAGCTTAGCTTAGAGTAGGCACTGGTGCCTCTCTTGCTTCTGTGAGCATCTAAATGACTCAGGACATGGCTATGGTTTACTGTTGGCGGGGTGATGTAGCTAAGCTCCTGTTTCCTGCCATGTTTCTGATCATGTTGGATTGTGCCACAACACTCATCTTGGGATTTTTTTTTTTTTGAATACCCCCAGATTTGAGCGTGTCTGGCCCTGGCGTGTTGATTCAGACCCATCTCTGCTAATGGATAGGTGGATCTGAATGAGCCTGGGAAGCTTTAGACATCTTGCAGACAAGCCCTTGAATGCTTGGCTGTTGAGTTGCATCTTCTCCAAACTGTCAGAATTTCTTGGGGCTTTGGATCTGGGGCCATCAGTGCTGTGACACCTTTTTTTGGCACTGAAGTAATTCCCTCTCCAGTCCAGTCCCGTGCAGGTGAAGAGAGAAAGTGAGTGGGGTGCTGGAGAGTTCAGAACCTCCTCACAAAGCTCTGATCTAGTGAGAAGGGGCAGTTCAGGGTAGTCCTTCCTTCTGCTCAGACCCTGAAACCCAAAGAGCCCTGAGTGGAAGGCAGGCACTTCTGCCTGTCTTGCACACCAGTGCTTACGCAGTGGCGGTGGATGTTGCCTATGGATCCCAGCAGCTGTTGTTTTGGGGCTGCTGAGGCCTCTCCAGCAGTCCTTGCCCTAGAGAAATAATTCTAAACAGGAACGTGGCTTGGAATTCAGACTGAGGGGATAAGGCTCTGTGGCTGCCAGTAGCTGGTAATCCAGAGCAGGTGAATGAGGCCCCGCAAAGGGAAACAGAGTGCTAATCCTGCTCCGGAAAGTTTTTGGGTGGAAGGAGCAGCCCAGTTAGCCCACCAGCTTGTGTCTGCAGTGGCTTGTTAAATTGTGTGTCTAAGGATGAGTTGACTTTGCTCAGTGTTCATTTGATTTTCTGTGCAGCGGGAGCTGCAGGTGTTCTGGTAACATGACTGAAAGGCAGTCCCTAATATCTATAATATGCTGCTTTCATGCCCGGAACATAGACATGGCCTCAGAAGTGCTAGCTCAGTGCAAGAGAAATGGCCTTCGAGCAGAAGCTGCCTCACCCTAGAATATTGATTTTAAATCTATGTTACAGGGAATTTCTTGGCTGCGCCTCCAAATGATCAGCCCTTTGGGTGGTGCTGGGGCAGAGTGTACTGCAGGCTATGCATCCACAAATGCAATGCTGACCAGTCAGAGCAGGGATGAGGGGGAGCAGGGGGCTATGTTCAGGCAGGTAGCAGAGAATATAGCTCTGAAGCCCTGATGTTTTTGTCCTAAGTCTGTTCACTGAGGGCCCAGCGCTTACTGCCTGAGTACTCGTCTCTGGCTCGCTGGGGCTTCTCCCAGTAGCGTACTCAGGGTTGGGCCCTCGGACCCTTTCAGGCAGGAACTATGGTCAGAATATTCTGACCTGGGTGCTTAACAGTCAGGCTGCTCTGTGTACAGGTTAGGTCCTTAAATGAGAGTGACTTGATTCTCAAAGGTGCCGAGAACCTTCAGCTCCCATCATCTTCGACTTCGGTAGCTCAGCGCCTGTGAAAATCAGGTGGTCCCTTTAATTCCAGATATTGATGTTAGGTTGTTGGCCTGTGACTCTCTCTTACGTGATTGCAAGCACCTACCAGCCTGTAGGTGCCATCTCCGCAATCCCAATAATATGAAATTTTCCTAATGACAAAACAAAAATGCTTGGTGTCAGTTCTCCTCCCCTCCAGCTTCCCCCTCCCAAACATCAGAACTGACTCTGGGGGCTGGGAGGGAACCACCTGAGAGGAAAATATCCAGCTTATCAACATCACCAGGCACATCCCCCCATTTCACTGCGGTGGAGCCGAAGGAGATGCTGTAGCATAGGGCTCTGGCATGAAATCTGGGCAGTCAGGAGGCTGTGGGGAGCAACTGGGGTTGGATGTATGTGTGGGGTTTTAAACCCCCTCATGCAGTGCAGAACAGCCCAGAAAGCCCAGCAGTAACAAATGGAGGAGTCATGCATCAACTGTGTCCGGAGTCGGGGGCGGGGAGCATGGCTAGAGAACAAAAGCCCTCGTTTTCTTTCTCCCTGTCTTTCACAAACAGCCCTGTGCTGGCCGCGCGGTTCAATGGACCTTTCCTGCATTTTCTCTGCTTCAGCTGTTTATTGGGTCACTCTAAACAACAACAACCAAAAAAAAAACAAACCAAAATGAGAGATGGTGGTTTTTTTGATTGGCCTAGACTACAGTGAGACCCTCTCTGCCTTAATGAATACAGTAGCAGCATTGACTTGGGTTACCCAAGTGCATTGACCCTGCCGTGCCATGCAGATCAGTGATGGGGCTGGGGTTTGCAGCTTTCAGGGCACTCAGGCCATAGACTTTCTGTGGGGTGCTGGGGATTGTGGATATCTTTTGGGTAACCCTTCGCTAGCCACTTCAGTGCCGTTACATAGTGCAGGTGCAATGGCTGATCCAGATAAGGGTGCAAACGAATCTGGGTATCTAGGGCCTCATGAAATCATCCTCCCTGTAAAGGGGGAAGAAGCAGAAGTAGAGAGATTCTGGCTGAATTTTCAAAACAGCCCACTCACTGTGGCTGCCGCTGTCTCATACACCAGCCTACCTTGCAGAGGTGTGAGAACCAGCAGTGCCCATTGGTTTTGCGCTAGAGTTGAGTGCTCATCACCTCTGAACAAAGTCCATGTGTGTCTCAAGTTGGGCACCTGAAATTAGTGGGTGCTTTTTTTGGAAAATGTTTTGCTAATTGATTTGATGACAGCCAAGAGAAACAGTTGGGGTCACCAGGGCTCTTAAAATGCTGAAGGTCTTGACTCTTAGGGCTTACCTAGGCAGAGAGTTTATACCAGAGTAATTAAGATCAGAATGTGATGCTATTTAAACTGGTGCACATCACCGTGTGGACACTCTTATTTGAGTTTGTGTGGCATGCTCTGGTTTAGCTTAAATCAGTTAGGAGCAGCTACCCTTAAACTAAAATAAGTGTGTCCCCACAGGGGCTTGCACCAGCTAAAGTAAACCAGTGCCAGTTTGTGTACAGGCAAGGTCAGATCCCTTGGCAGTCATCTTCATCCGGAGAGAATGTGGCTTAGAGATGCTAACGCTGACACAGAGATCCTTGGTTCTTCTCCCCAGACCCAGACCCAGGCCAGGCCCAGGCACTGACTTGATCTTTATTACCACTTTAGTAACCAGGTCTGCATTAAAGGCATCCAGTGGAGTGGGAGGTGAGGGCATGTGTGGAAAAAACAGAAATAAGATTGGAATTGCACAGCTAAACCATGTTTGAACCATAGCCAACTGACGAGTTACAAGCTAAAGCCAGTGGATTATTGAATAGGCGGCTATTTACAGAGTCATGGAGCTGCACTGAGTGGCTGCTCTGGAATGGTGCATGGGATAGGAGAAGAATGGATTGGTCCCCGTGGAGAGGGTTGAGGATTAATTCCTCAAGAGGAGGGAAGCTCCCCATTCCACTCCTGTCCCAAGAGCTCAACAGGCAGCTAGAAATCAGAGTGGACTGATTTTTAAATCATAGCAATTTAAAGCCCCAATTTTAATCACGATTTAAATCAACAATCAGGAAACCTTGGTTTAAAGCATCAATTCTAATTGTTTTGCATTTGTACTTTAGTTATTTCCCTAAAGAGAGGTTGATTCTCATTGGTTGGTAACCATTAAAACATGTTGATTTGCAACTAATTATAACCTTTGCACTAAAATTGGTGCTGCTTTTTGCTAACCAGAAGGTTACACTATTTCTGTACACATTTATTTAAACAATTATATAGGTTAATTTTGGGGGTTTTTTCAGATTTTTTTTATGACAGAAAATGGTGAATGATGCCTTTCATACTTGTGATTTGTGTCAAGCTCTATTTGGATGGAAATTCAAATTCAATGCACAAAAGATGCATTTTAGTTTGTTTATTAAATACAACTTCCTTAAACGTGCTGGCTATATAAGAAGAAAGAGGTGCGTGTGTGGTGTGTTTTGTGTTTTTGGGTTTTTTTTGTTAAAATATATTTTGCATTTAAAACTAACTGGTTTATTAAACTAAGTAAATTGAACTGATGGTTTCTGGTTACCATATCCTTCAAGATTTTAAAATTTAATAGCTCTCATCCTTTGATATATAGTTCTTATTCATAGATTAAAAGAGAGAGGGAAAAAACCTTTTTTCTGCTTTTTCAATTATTTGGGGGCAAGGACTCTCTTCCCTATGTGTTTGAACACCATGTGTAGCACAAAGGGGCCCTGCTCATGTGCATGCACTGCCATAACAATCACATCTGCTGGAAGTATTTCTGTTATGTTCGAGAGAAGGTGAGTGCGGTAAGATCTTTTATTGGACCAATTTTGGTTGGTGAAAAAGACAAGCTTTTGGGTTCATGCTTTCAATGCAGAGATTTTTTCCATCCGGGTTAAACACAGAACCTTTTAATTCTCTAGTTTGTCTGAGTTGATTTTAGAGATGAGCAGAACTAAGTGGCAGATTTAGGTTTTGAAAAACAATAAAAGCATTTGATTTTTATAAGCCCAGTCCCCTTGTGCCCTCCCCACATGCTTCCAAACCTGGGTTACTAGTATTTTTTACCTGGCTCCCATTTTAATTATGCATGTTCCTAGGTTAGCAGCGGGACTGAGGACAGTTAAGTGGTCCTAGTTTTGGCCTATCAAGGCTGCAAATAGTGATGGTCAAAAATGCAGGAAGCTTTGTCTTAGTTTTCAAATCATTGCTCGGTATGGACAGGTTTTATTTTTGCCAAAAAACAACCCCCTGGGTCAAGTACTGGCTCCCTGGGAACTGAACCAAACCCCTGAGGCATGGCTGGAAGAAGACAGAAAAATCATTATTGTTTTGATTCGTCTCTAAGTTGTAATAATGATGTTGCATTTTGAATGCACCCATTACTTTAGTGTCTAGACATTCCATCTCTGCACCTCTGTCTCTCTCCATCTCCTGCTCTGTGTCCCAGCGTTGGGGGTCAGATCTACGTCATCTGAGTCCTTTGAAGTGGAGTGAGTTACCGTCGGACACTCTGTTTAATCCGATCCAGTGATACCTATTATTTTTGTGTGCTAATTACCACCCACGGTGACATTCTGGTTCCTCTTCCTTGTGCCCTGAGCTGTGCACGTTTGCGTGAGCAGTATGTTGCCATGCGTGGCTGCCTTTATATATAGATTGTGGAAATGCATGCTTAAGTTAACAAGACCACAAAGCTCAAACATGGAGCAAGGGCTGAAATTGCTGTGTTGGCTGGGTGCTTTTTGCCCCGAGCTTGAGTGGAGGAAGAAACATGCAGGGCTCAGGGTGTTTGTGGTGTGTGTGTGTTGTTTTTTTTTATGAATTTCATCACCCTAGAAAAGGAGCACGTCGCAGAATGCCTGTCTGTCCTAAGAAGTCCTGCCTCTGGGAAGCTTGTCCGTATATTTTTCACGTAAGGTGCAACTGTCTGAGTGCACGAGTGGCCCTCATACATTCTTGTGTGCAGGGACATGGGGTTTGGATTAAATCCAGTGCCCCTGGTGTCTCACTGCAGAGTGCAACTGCAGTTCCCACTCTCCTGTGTGTTCCATGTAAAGGGCCTGAGTTTCAGAAGCTCTGAGCCCCTGTGGTTCCAGCTGAAGGCAGTGAGGACTTGGTGAGTGCCGAGCACCCCTTTAAATCCAGCCCACTGTCTCCAGCTGATGAAGACACTGTGTGCAACAAAGCAGTTTTGATTTTCTTTTTTAAAACCCCTTTAGAAGTGAAACCAGACCAGAGGAGAACTCAGGCTCCCTGCACTGCCTTGTGTCTGGAACTAAGAGGTTTAGTTCCTAATCCCCAGCCACTGACTCACTTGTGCAAGTTGCAAAGGCTCCCTTGTAACAGACCCCAGTGCCATTGGGGTTCTCTCCTACCAAAATGATGAGTGTGGATTTCAGTAACTCAGGCCAAGATTTTTCCAAAGAGGCTGGAGATTTTGGGTGTCTTAATAAGATATCAGGGTTGGAGGGGACCTCAGGAGGTCATCTAGTCCAACCCCCTGCTCAAAGCCGGACCAATCCACAGACAGATTTTTGTCCCAGATCCCTAAATGGCCCCCTCAAGGATTGAACTCTCAACCCTGGGTTTAGCAGGCCAACGCTCAAACCACTGAGCTATTCTTCTCCCTTAACTTGAGATGCCTTAAAAAGGCCTGATTCCCCTCCCCCTCCCCCCGGCCTGAAAATTGGGCCCCTTAAGTGTGTCATGTTGGGCACTCAAAACGACTGGTCACTTTGGAGAATCTTGGTCAAAATGGAGAAAGCTGTGGAATAGTTTTCCCCAAAGGAAGGGACAGGAGCCCCATCCCTCAAGTCACTTAAAATTAGACTGGTTCCCGACAGAGGAGGGGTTCATGGGTATCTCCCATCTCTTGATTTCAGTCAGGGGCAACTACAGGTTTCTAAAGTCATTGAAAATCCTTTGGGTCCAGTAGCTCAGGCTGTCTCAGCTGGGGCCAGGGAACGCAATTTTCTGCTCTTAACGCCTAAAGTAAAACACAATGTGCATTAAGTGTGTCAGGAAATCCTGACCTGCAGAGTCAAGCAGCTGATGGGGCGACTGGCTGCTCCCATGTCTTGGGGAAAACCTTTCTCCTCTGCTTCCCCACCCCCATTCAGGTTTAGCTTCTGGCCCCTGTTCCATACTCTTCCTGTTTTTCCCCTTTGTAGTTACTTTTTAATAGGGCTTTGGAATTGTTCCTTGACTGAAGTGGCTCAGGGACAGGAAGGAAGGAAGGCGGAGACTGCATAGAGTTAGAAGAATACACCTCCATCTGTTTAACTTCCTGACACTGTTTTAGTGCTTGAGTGATTAGCTCTCCAGGATGGAGCCGCTAGAGGCTACAGTGGATTTGGTGCCACAGAAGTATATAACCCACAGTAAAGGACGTTGGCTCTGTCTCCCCTTCCAGTCAGTGAGACCAGAAAAGGAGAGTGGGAGTCAGGATCTTTGGGTTCCTTTCACAACTGCTTTGCTTTTCTGATCCTCAGTTTCCCTATCTGTAGAATGGGGGCAGTCATGCCTGCCTTCCTCACAGTGAGCTCATGAGGAGCTGTTCAACATTTGTGCTTTGAGAACTCGGGATGAAGGGAGTTGTGGAAGTGTGTATGTGCCCTGTATTGCGGCGTGCGTCCTCTTGGCAGTGGTGGGGCACCCACAGTTCCCATTGGACTTCAGAGGAAGTGAATGCAAGCACTTCACACCACTCCGGGTGTGGTCCGCATCTTGCTGGGTGGAGCCTGTTGCTGTTCTCCCCATCTACTCCCACCACCAGGGCAGATTCAGCTTGCAAAGGACTGCACCATCTTGGCTCCAGTGACCATCAGCTCAGTGTCACTGGGTCTCTCCAAAGCTCCTTCCCTCCTTATGTGTTAACAGAGATGTAATGATTGAAACAAGGGACTGATTTAAAGCACCTCTGCCTCCGTGTCTGTGAAGGCCCCATCTCATTGCCCAGTGAAACTCCACCCCCAGAGAACAGACAACAGCAGGGCCTGGGGGGCAAAGTTCTAGCTCAGTAGGTATCCATGAAGTCTTCACGTCTTGTGGTGGTTACTCAAAAAGACTGGCCCTACATGCTGCCCCAGGTGCAATTGGTGCCCTACTGGTACTTCAGACGGGTGTCCGACATTCCTGGCACCTTAAGTTGCTTGTCAACCAAGGCCCATGCTAGCAGTAACCTAGACCTGGTGTGTTGTTACACAAGGCATCTTTCCTTTGTCCTTGGCCCTTGGATACTATGGGGATGGGGTTGGCACAATAATCAGAGTAGGATGGTCTCTCTTGACCTCTTCCTGAGCATTGCACTTGAAAGGAAATGGCTTATATCCCTGTGTGTGGATGGTAAGGGGAGGACAATCCCAAGAGGTGGGGAAAACGAAACTCTGCTGCTTGTATTGCTGCTCTCTGGCATTGCATGGAAACCCCCCTAAGGAAATTCCTTGCGTTGCTGATTCTTATTTTAGACAAGCAGAACAAGGCGGAGTTTCTGCTTTTGTGTCCGATTCACAGAAATGAAGCTGTTTTCCTCTTGCTAGAGAGGGGTTTTTTTGTTTCCTTTCAAACAAGGCTACATGTTGTGGCTTATGTAAGAGGCTCAGAAGTAACTGCAGTTCAGCCTGGTGAACCCAGGCTTCTGCTTCAGTGAATGAGTGAAACCTAATTCAGGGCTTGTGTGAACCCTGGGGGAAATGGACATAGGTGGAACAGATTTCTAGAGAGAGCTTCCTGGCTTTCTCCGAAGGACTGCTCCCAACTTATCAATGAGCGAGCGCCGTCTAGAATGGGGCACCGGAAATCTTACTTTCACTGACCTTGGAAAAAGTCACCTACATTTTTGATCCAAAGTCCATTGAACTCCATGTAAAGACTCCCATTGACTTCAATGGGCTTTGGACCAGGTCCTTAATCTTGTCTATGCTAGCATTCTCAGCAAGTGCAGATCCAGTGGTGGAAGGTGGATTGTAGACAGGGTTAGACGAGATGAGGGTAAAACACACTTGAGTCTTGGCCTATATGGCAGCCTCCACCTCTACTGCTGCTGGAGTAGCTGCATTTATTCAGAATTGTGAGTCCAGATCTATCCTGAGGTAGTAAGACAGTGGAGCTCTTATTTTTTCCCATCTGTGTAAACAGAGTGATGGTATCTCTTGAGGAAGGATGCAAGATATCATTCACTTAGGCTCAAATAATAAACAGTAATAGGCCTTAAAGCATTTGAGTTCCTCAGCTGGAAGGTGTTAGAGAAGCAGAGTCATCTTATTTAATCCAGATGCTGTCCAGGATGCCTCAGTGTAAAAACAGTTTCTCTAAGCAACTCTGTCTCTGTCACCCATACTGCAGGCTGATACCTTTTTAATAACAGTTCATTACCTGTATTTACTGAGGGCTAAGTGTGAACTAATGGGCACCTGAGTTAATTCTTAGGTCTTGGTAATTGTGTGTTAATTGTTTGTATCTCACCTGCAGTGGCTTTGTCATGCTCACTCTTAAATTAAGTCACACACTTCGCTGCCTCCTTCACCTTATTGACTCATCTCAAAAGTTTAAAAAAAAACCCAAACTTGTTTGGGAGGCACTCAGTTTGGTTTTTACATCGTTCTCCAGGTTGGCCAATGAGACTTGACAAAGTCAATTTCGCTTTTGCTTCTTGGCTGGTTTCATTGTGTGGTTCTCACTGCTTCCTTCTGTGGGTTGCAAACACTGCAGGGGAAGGTCTGTTTATAAACAACTATTTCCATTGGAATTTTACGATATATATATAATTTATTTTTTTTTTTTGGAAATCATGTGTTTTGTGTTTAGCTCTTATGTAACCTACACGTGGAGCTGAGCTTGAGGGTGGCCTCTCTTTTGACTCTAAATGTTCTATGAGGAGAACGTCATTCTATCAGGATTATACCCTTGCTGCAGACTTGAAGCTGTGGCTGTTTGCTATGCCTCTTTATTAGACCTCAATTTGAAAACACTGGGATTCAAAGCTCTATAATGCAGATCTCAAGCACTCTACAAACAAGATCGAGATCACGCTTTGTCTTGTAAATGGGGGAAACTGAGGCTTGGAGCGGTGCCTGGTCATCCAGCAGGCTAGTGGCAGAGCCAGAAATACAACCCTGGTCTTCTGAGTCCCAGTCTAGTGCTCTATCACTAAGCCACACTGCTTCTAGCGTTTTGAACCATTTTTAAAAAATGCTCCCACTTTTCCAATAGTCCAGCCAAGCCATCTGAGGTGAATTTCTGCTTGTATGTTCCTTGTGGTGAAACTGCAGAGGAAACTTACAGATGCCTTTTCAAAAGGTCTGCAGTTTGTGCATAACTATACATTCAACCCCCACCTAATTAAGCAAATGTGGGTTTTTTCATATACCTTGAAATCGGAGGTCCTTTGGAAATGTAGCCATCAGAGGAGGACAGGATTATACGCTGAACTAGATAAACTGAGGCCAACAGCCAAGCAGTTCAGAAGTGAGCACTGGTTTCTGAGAGCCGCCGCCTCTGCTTTCCCAACTTGCGCCACTTTGGGCTGTATTTTCAGGGGTGCTGAGCCCTCACTGCTCCAGCTGAGGTCAGTGGGAGTTGCAGAGCTCAGGCCCATGGTATCATAAAAACGGAGTTACTTGGGGTAAACTCCAGCTGCAAATGACTTGCCAGAAGTCACGGAGGGGGTTGGTGTGAGAGCTAGGATTAGAATGCCAGAGGTCCTGGTGCTCAGAACCACAGTCAGACTGCTAGATCTCGCCTCACTCCCAGTCCAACTTCCTGTTCTGTTTCTGCTAAACTGCAGAGTAGGGGGGAAATGCACTGGGAAATATTAGTGCAGATGTTCATTTGGGCCTTAGCTGCCTCTGTGTTTCTGCTTTGTTTTGCTTCCTTAGGTTCTGACCAACGTGCAGAACGCACAATCAGCAGGAAAAAATGGGGAGGAAAGAGGAAGCTGATGCCAAGAATAACGACTTAATATTTGATATAGTCCCATCCTAGCAACCCGCCAGGCCCTCAGTGCGTGCCTGTCCTATACCCGTCGGATATCCGTTTACTTTGTGCGTGATTTGTGAAGAGGGTATCGCAAAAGTCATCGGGGAGGAAAAAATAGCTGAATCAGGCGGACTCAAAGTAGGAAGGAAATGGAGTTTGCACATATATGTGACAACGCAGGGCATTCCATCTGCATGTGATACGGAACTCGTGAGTGGGATTGATCGCTGAGTCGTAACATTGCTTTCCCTTTCTGCTGCACGGCAACTCTGCAAGTGATTCATGGATTAAACATTGGAAATTCTGTACTTGCCAATATATGACTGTTTGTTTATATTGTAATTAGGTGAATTCAGTCTTCGCGATCCTTCAAAATTCTGCATCAGGAATTTATAGCAGTTGAGCCAAGTTCTGCTCTTAGTTATACTAGTTTAAGGGTCTGATCCTGACGGGTACTGAGCACCTCCAGATCCCCATTACCTTTGCTGGGAGGTACAGCTGCTCAGCATCTCTTGGGATTAGGACATTAAATCCAGCTTTACACCAGTGTAATTAGAGAGCAGAATTTGCTCCGCAGGTTAGATTATGGTGATTGCACAAGAGGCAAAGCAGAAACCCACCAACCCCATGTGTGTCACTGTGCAATTGGGTAGGTCCTTTTGTGGGGCAGGATTTGGCTTCCTCTGAAGCATTTGGTGGTCACCACTCCTAGAGAATATGGACTAATAGGCTGCTCCCGTGGGAAAATTGCATGTCTGAGGGTGTAAGTTACAGGAACGTGGTCTCTTTTTTGTGGAAACATCAACCATTTGGCAAACCCATCTGGCTGAAGTGGTTTTTAAAAGGTATTTCTTAGCATTCTTTTTAAGCAGACTGGGCCTAAAAGTGGATGTGAGGATTTGACGGTATAATTCACACTAGCCTAAGGCTTATGCCTTGACTTCAGAGGAGCATGTTTCTTCCAGATGCCCATACTTAACCATGTTCCCATTTCACTGATCCCCATCTACGGCCTTGTCTGTGTGGATGTTCTTATTCCAAAATAAGCACAACCACAAGTGGAGACTTTCAGGAATAGCTATTCCTGGATAACACTCTGTGTAGGCAAGCCCTAAACTTGGAAGCTAATGCCTTGTGAAGTCAATGGGGAGTGGAGTGGAGGGAATAGTTCCTGCCATCTGTAGCTATGATGGAGATAGCTGCCTGTAGGGATTGGTTCAGGGTGGCTTGGTTTGTTGGTTTGACAGAAATGCTTCCTGCTGGAGAAGCCGAGGGACTTCCATGGCTGAGAACTCCAGGTTTTGCAGAAATCCTGGAAAAGTCCTTACCCAGCAGACCCACCACTTGCATGACTCCCCCTTCCCCGTACAGAGGTCGCTCATGGGGAGCATCCACCCCAATCCAATGCCCAGGTTAAATCCTTGCAGTGCCAGTGGCTACCAGCTGGGCTCTGGTTGTGTCTGAGCAGGAAGCTGGGGTTCCAGCATGGGAGCAGCTTACAGGGGTTAGATCCTGCTCCTGCGGAAACCAGGCTGTCCACCCCACTGGATTGGTTCCTGGAGCAGAACAAGGCGTCTCTGTCTCCTCAGCAGCCAGCTTTTCAGCTGGAATCTGGGAGCCAGGTAAAAGAGTCTGAGAGGCTGCTGCAGGAGCTGGTTTTTGCCCAGCTGGCTGAGGCCAGCCTGTTTGCTTAGTGCGCTCGACCCCAGTATTGCATCAACTTTTTGTTTCTCCTCTGAGGCTAGGGAAGGTGAGCAGCCGGCCTGGGTTAGATAAACGATGGCGCAAGGGGTCCCCGTGGCCGCTCAGGGCCACTTTCCCACCTTTTCGCAGGCATGTGTTATGGTTCATAAACCAGAGTGCGGTGTCTGACTGGGCCAAACCCACCCTTGGGGTGGCTCCATTAACGTCAGTGGTTGAGATGAGCCCATTGTACATCCCCCATAGGAGCTAGGGGATCTGTCGCTAGCCACATTTCCTCTTGTTCTCATGCTTGCTCTCTGCGGTGCCACAGCCTGGCTCTCTCTCTGTTGTGCTGTGTGTACTCAGGAGGGACTTGGCTGCAAGCCTCCTCTGAGCCCAGCCTGGGTAAATCTCTCCCTCGAACAGGCTTAGCCAGGTATCGATGTCAGGTGTGTCTTCTTCATAGGACAAGTGGCAGGTTTATTGTATGTCAAAGTGTTTCGCCATTTTGGGCAGGGAAGGGCGGGGAGGGAGGGATCCCCCAGTGTTTTAAAAGGATCAGGATAAATCCTCTTAGAGGGAGCTTTGCCTCCGCAAGCCGTAGAGAGGAAGGGCCATATGCTGCTGTGGAGCTGTTGTGGGTAATGGAGCTAAATTGGCTCATTGGACTTGAGACCTGGAGCCCAGTTCAAGGCTGCCTGGCAGCTGCTGTGCCAGTGAGAGGGGAGCTTGGGGGAGCAGGCAGAAGTTAGAGTGACCATCAGAGCTGCCCTAACCAGCGTCCTGGGCCAGGCCAGCCCTCAGGATCACTCAGACACAAGCTGCCACTCCCCCCTCCCCCAAACCTTCCTCTGTGTGGGGCAAAATGGTCTTCGGGTGCACTCAAGGGCTTGCAGTTGGGCCAGTGGGTTTGATTCCCAGCAGAGCTGTAGCCCTCCTGTAGGGCCGAGGTGCAAGGCACTAAGCCCCCATTTTCCAAGTGACCGAGTGAGAGAACACAGGCCTGATGTTCAGCCATGCCAGGGACCCGCAGCTCCTGTTGACTTCAGCTGGACTTGTGGGTCCTGAGTGCCTCTGAAAATCAGGCATAAGGCACCTCAGGTCAGGCACTCGAGGACTGAGCCACTCAAAAGGAGGAGGCACCGACATAGGCCAGGTCCCTCATTTGCACAAAGGGGATCCCAGCACGTATCCATCTTACGTTTGGTGTTGGAACCCCTGACACTAGTATTTGCCAAGCACTTTAGGGCCTATAGAAGGTGCCATCGAGAGTGGGGCAAAATATTGGTACCTGGATGCCATGGTGATGGGCCCATGAGAAATGGGTGGGGACAAACCTGCAGTGGTGTCACTGCAGTGGCTCCTGTGGGGGCGGTAATTCAGTCTCTCGTGTCTAGAGCTTTCTCTGCTCTCCTGTCCGTATACAGAGCCCACTTTGCAGGCTCTCCCTGTGTCCGAGTTTCCCCGCTGGATGCTGTCTCCCAAGCAGGTTCCTGGCTGCAGGTGCCGTCCCTCGCTCCCAGGCAGATGGGTTTCACTGTGACTGTTTGTTTGTTTTATGTATGTTGTGATTTGCATTGCCGAGTTCTGTATTCCCCTGTGTAGTTACCAGAAGGATTAGGAAGTGCTCTGGGGGCTGGAATGGGCAGCAGCCCAGGCAGGGAAGGGAGAGTGGATGGAACAGGCCTACGTTCTGGCAGCTGGGAGCACCAGCTCCCAGGGTAAAACCCACTAGGGAGCGCTGCCGACCTAGCCCCAAATGCTGCAGAAGTGTTAGCTGCCGGGGGCAGGGTTCTTGCGCAGGTCAGGAGCCTTGGGCCTGATTGGCAGAGGAGCTGTGCACCCTAAAGACAGTGGGAGCGACTGTGTTCTGAGAGCTCGAGGCTGCGGTTTTGGCCCTTGGCCCCTCTGCATTTTGAGGAGGAGGCGAGTTTTGGGGGTTCAGCCCTCCTGCAGTTTGCAGGACGGGGCATTGAGTGCCCAGCTTGGGCTGGCTCTCCCAGTGCTTGTGGTGCATTAGGAGCCCCCCTTACCAATACTAACTGTAGATATGTAGAATTCCTCCCGGGTACAGCACTCTGAAGCTCTCCTTACGTTAGGAGGAAAGTGCCTGTAGGCTTTACTCCTCTCTTCTCCCCCCCCCACCCAAATCCTACCCCCCACCCGACTGATGCCTCCTGATTTGCATATTTAAATATCCAAATGTCACCATCTTGGCCTCCCAGCCATTCCCTGGGGCAAAGTCCCCCATGCCATGAAGGTAACAGTGCTGTTTCCTCTCCCCATCGCAGAGCTCCACGCAGGAGATCGGAGAAGAGCTGGGAGACGGCGTGATCTACAGCATATCGCTCCGGAAGGTGCAACTCCACCACACGGCCAACAAGGGGCAGCGATGGCTCGGGGTAAGCTGTGCCCAGCCTCCATTTGCCCTCTGACTACAGCTGTGACGGATTGCACCCCCCCCCCCCTTCGCTGCTCCTTGTGCCTTCTAAGCATGGCAACAGGTGGTCTTTGGGGTGTTGTGGTGCCAGCAGGGTGGATGCAGGTGTAAGTGGACATATGCCATGTAAGCCACAGGCCCAGTTCTTAGCGTGCTGGGGCAGTGTTTCCTACGGCGGCTGGTACATCCATTCATCCTTTCCCTCTCCAGGCCTGTCGCTGCACCCGCTGTGGCATTGATTGTGCTGCATGTAGGCAGGTGGCTGGCTGGGGATTATGAGCATACAGCAGTCAGGGCCAGGGGTGAAGCACCCCAGCCAACGTGGACACAGATGTTTCGATTTGCCAACTGCAACTCTGGGGTGGGTGTGACCCCCTGCCCCCAACAGGACAGCTTGATGAAACATGCGCACATGTGCCTCATCCTCTTCCTGCTTTGGGCATTAAACTGGGCACGCCCATTTTGGGGTCTCCTACCAAGATCTCACCAGCCCCTGGCTCTGTGTCTGGACTGAGCCTGCATGGAAGAGTTCAAATCCTTGTCTGACTCCTTGCCAGAGTTGGAAGGAGAAGGTGCCTGACCTGGGGGGCAGCAGGGGGAGCCATGTGGTTACTTGCACATCAGGAAGGGATTGGGCTGGGGGGATGCAGAATAGGGCCCCAATCTCCTGGGAAGGGCTGAGCGCACATCTCCCACTGAAACCTGTGGGAGTTGGGGAGCTCAGCACTCAGGGGATTTGGTGCTTGGTTCCCTGGAGAAGAAGGGGTTAAGAGCGGCTCCCTTTCCTGCTGAACAGCCTGTCCTGGAGGAAGCCAACATCCTTTTTGTCCTCCTCATACCAGCCCTGCCACTGGCCAGCGAAAAGCCTCTCCCCTGCCCGGGAGCTGGGCCGGGGCCCAGACAGGCCCCGCAGGAATGCAGTGCTGGGTATTGGCTCCGGGGGTCTAACACCATCACATTCCAGTGGCAGAGGGGATGGGCAGCCCCTGCATGGGAGTGCTGAGAGAAGGATCCTAGAGCCAGAAAGGCACCAGGCCTGGTTTTCCCTCTGCCCGCGGGTGGGTGTGTCTCATGCAGAGAGTCAATGTGGGAGCCCTGAAGGCTGTGGAAAGAAGAGGCGCCTGCTGGAGATCCTCATTTTTCCCTTTCCCCTCCTATTATTTTCTCTTAACTTTTTCTGTTTCCTGAGCTGAGCCAGGCAGGTCGAGGCTCTGGTCAGTAGGGAGCCAGTGTTTGCTACTTTGTAGATCCAGGGTTGCCAGCCCTTGTGTCTGCTTGAGCAGGGCTAGCAGATACCAGGGGTGTGGGAATGGGCAGGGCACACCAACTTGGATCCGCTTGGGCAGATTGTTCTGTCAGTGGAGGGGTGGTCTGGGCATAGGGCTGGGAGCCAGGAATGGCCCAGTTCTAATCCTGGCACTGACACCTTCTGTAGCCTTGGGTGTGTCACTTGGCCTCTCTGTGCCTCAGTTCCCTCTGTGAAGTTGGGGTAATCCCCACACCACAGGAGTGTCATGGTGAGTCTTTAGTCAGACCTGTCTGGATGCATGTGCCAGTCCAATTCTGATTCTGTCCCTCCGTGAGCAGTACCTCCCATGGGTCACTACACACAAGTGCAGTTCTCGTGAATGAATGTGCGCTGAGCAGTCTCCTTGCATGGAGCTTTCCAAGCGCCCAGGCTGTGGGGAGACGCAAGGCCCCTAGAAAGGGGGCAGGTCTCTTGAGCCTTTTGGTTTTCAAAGGGACTTGGTTCCCCATCTCCACCCCTTGTGCTCTCCCTGTCCGTCGAGCTCATGCTTGCGATCACGCTTAAAGGAGCAGGCCCATCACAGGAGCATTGCTCTGGCCTGATAGAATGCTGCAGAAGCTCCTGGGGAAGCTGCTCAGGCTTTACTGGTCTCAGAGTCCCTGTCCACTCCAGGGAAGTGACTCGCTGGTAATGGAATCAGTGGTGTAGCAAGCACCAGCACAATCTCCGCCTTTGTCCTGTGCCCATTCCAGCGCTGCTCTGCACCACTGGAGCCGCACTGCGACACTGTCCTATAGCATCCTGAAGCAGTGCTTAGCACACTACGTGTCCTGGGGGCAAGGGCCCCTGCTGTGGGGAGAGGTGGCCCTGGGACCATAGGGAAGTGATTGTGGGAGTCCACCTTGGGGCCTGGCTTTCTCAGCTCTGTGCCCATGTTCCTCTCTGTCCTCCGCCTAATGCTGTCAATCATCCCCCACCTCCAGTTCGAGAATGAGTCGGCCTTGAACCTCTACGAGACGTGTAAGGTGCGGACAATAAAAGCCGGGACCCTGGAGAAGCTGGTGGAGTATCTGGTCTCAGCCTTCAAAGGCAACGACTCCACCTACATCACCATCTTCCTGTGCACGTACCGGGCCTTCGCCACCACCAAGCAAGTGCTAGACCTGCTGCTCAACAGGTGATGCTGTCCCTCCCTCCCTGTGGTGCCCCTAGGCGGTGGAAGTCTGTGCCCTGTCCATGCTGTGGTCCCTCCTATGCCCTGCCCCCCGCACTCCAGACGGGCAATTCATGCAATTCTCTCCTTTATGCCATGCCTGGCTCTGAGCATGGCTCACATCCCACATCACAGCTGCTCCTTTGAGGGGCCCCCTCTGGTTTAGTGGGGAGCTGCTCCCATTCCAGCCTCAAAACTTCACCCGGGCTGGGTCCTCTCCTCTCACACAGAGTCAGTACAGGCCTCTGTGGTGGAGTGGAGTAGGGGGTACTTCTCAGCCATGCTGCAGCCTCAGGGATGGAATAGTCCATGTATCCTGTCTCCTCCCTCCCCCCCCAGAGTGGAGGTCTTTGTGTAGCCCCTAGATATACCAGCTTTCCCCTTCCCTCAGCCCCCTGTGCTCAGGGTCCACCTCTTGTCGGGCTTGGAAGAGCAGGGCACATCTCATCAGTGTGTGGAAAGCCAGGCTGGGAGAGCTGCTCCTGCCTTCTCCAGAGACTTTAGCATCTCCAGCCTTGAGTCCTTTTTAATGCTGTTATCTGTAATTGGAGCTGTATGGCCCCCTCCCCGTCCGTGGGCAGCATTTCATTGTGCCCCTAGCGCAGCGCGTTTGCCAGGACGCTGGAACAATGGGGACAGTGTTAGCGGGAGTGCATACCAGGGAGCACGTGTACTCCCGGGATTGTCCAGGCATTGCACTGCTGGGGTGGTGGTGGTGGGGGAGACGCCTTACAGGCCATGGGATGACTACAGCAGAGGATAGGTAGTGTGTGAACCCTGCTTTTCAGGCCTGTGCTGTCCCTCTTAAAGGGTCAGGCAAGTCCAACGAGTCTGTGAAATGCCCAGAGCTGCCTCGGTGCCGTTTCCCAGCATTCGTAGATAAAGCCAGGTCTGCCCCCGGTACCCTGTTCTGAGCATGGTCAGTGCCTGCTGCTTTAGGAGAAGGTGGCCCTCAATCTTCCATAATGCAGCTGGTTGATTGTACCTTGAAATACTCTAAGAGCATCGCCATAGGGCTGAGAACACGGATTGTAGCATCCACCAATGGTGTTCCTGGAAGTACCACCTCTGGGAATGCTGTCCAGATGTGACAGCCCTATAGGCTGTCTCAGGCAGTGCTGGTACTTCGGGGGATACGCAGGGCTGCAGTGCCACTTAACCCTTCCCTGGCACCAGGCTTATGCCATAGAGCCATGGGCTGCGCTGTCCAACTCTGAAACTGCAGCGGTCTCCTTGAACAAGCAGGTGACTTGCCTGCCAGATGCAGCTTCTCATTGCCTGTAAGGGTATGTGTAGGAAAGGGCGACCTGTCATGGTTGCTTAGGGTAGTTGTCCCTGTTTGCATGGGACATGGGCCGGTCCTGTCATCCCCCACTGTTTGCAATCCAAAGTCCTATACTAAGGCAACCCGGAGAGTCCACAGTGGGTACTAGTTGCCTCTCCTGGCTTGGCAACAGGCTCCTGAAAGGCCCCTAGCAAGAGTGTGTGGATCTAGGTGTCTTCGGGACCCTGCCCTGGCTGAAATGCCTCATAAGCCCCCAAACTCCATGCAGGGGGTAGGGCTCATTTGGCTGGGGATGAGTGATATGCTGGGAAGAGACCTGGAGTGGAGGATACCTGCCTGCTCCAGCAGGGGTCGCTGTGGAGAGGCAGCTGCTCAGGAGGGTCTGATTTGACTGGCTCATTGTTATCCCCATGTCAGGTATGGCAAACTGAACGTCCAGGTGAATGGGGACCATGCCAGACATGCTGTGGATGAGAGACTGGAGCTGAAAAAGTAAGCGTACCTCTGCTGTAGTGAGCCCTCCACTTAGCACCAGGGCGGGGAGGGAATGTGTCTGCCTGGCCCCTTTGCTCCCTTTTCACAGATGGAGCCCTCTCCAGGTGCCAAAGGACCATCCACTCTGGGCTGTGTGCATGTGCTGTGGCATTAGGTCTAGGAGGATTCACACACGGAGAAGACTGGGTTGAGATGGGCCAGGACTTGGATCCAGTCACAGGCTGGGAACTCTGGCTGGGTGGGTCTTGGAAAGAAGCCAGGAATAGAAGCCAGGTCTTCTGAGCCCATCTCCTGCTCTAACTGCTAGGCCATGTGTCCTCTCCTGTCAAGTCCAGTTTGTTGAGCTGTAATATCCTGTGGCACTGAGTTCCCACAGGTTAATGATGTGAAGCAGCTGCAAGTGCGTTTGCAGCTCTGTTAGGACATTTGGGGATGTTGGCTCTCAACTGTTGGCGTGCACACAGGTGTCACTTTATGCCCAGTTTTAACAGCCAGTCTGTCCGTCTGCGTCTCCCCAGCACCATCTCCTCCATCCTGGGTGCCTGGCTGGACCAGTACTCTGAAGACTTCCGCAAGCCCCCAGACTTCACCTGCCTCAAGCAGCTCATCTCCTATGTGCGCCACAACATCCCCGGCTCGGACCTGGAGCGGAGAGCACGGATCCTGCTGGCCCAGTTCCAGCAGCAGGAGCACAGTGAGGCAAAGCCAGATGGTGAGCAGCGCTTCCTCCCCGTGCCCATGTCCCTTAGTGCTCTGTGTAGTGTGTCCTGGGCTTCCTCAGTGACTCCTGTGAGGAGAACTGTGTGTGAGGGCCGTCCGCGGGGTCTGGGTGGAATGGAGGAGGGTTAGCGGCCGGGAGGATCTCCAAGCCGAAAAACCTGCCACGTGACCAAAGCTGAATGAGTCCACCCTTCAATGAGTCCGTTCTGTTCAGCTCTGCCCTCTCGAGCCCCTCGGACCCCTTCATGCTCACAGCAAGGAGTTCAGGTTGTAAATGACCCGGGGGGGATTCAGTCTGGGGAAGGATGCTGGCTTTCCTTGCAGCAGGCGGGGGTTCCTGCAGGTACCTCTATGCACCCTCCTGGCCTGTATGAGATGGACTCTAGGGATGGGTGGTCTTAGGGGTGTGAGCGTGTCTGTTTGTGTATGGGGAGAGGAGGGTGAGCTGTCTATCGGGATATAAGTCGGGGAGTTGGGGAGGGTCTGGCTGGGTTGCGGGATTTCTGTATTCGGGTAGAAGTGTGTAACTGAGGAATGGAGAGTTGTCATTTAATCATCCCCCCGTCTTTCTCAGCTGTGGACCAGACCAGCTGCACCTTCCAGATAGTGGAGGAGAACGGACTGGGGGAGGAGAAGCCAGACTTCCTCGCCTTCTCCCAGGAGATGGTGGCCGAGCAGTTCACACTGATGGATGCTGTGAGTATTGGCTACTGCCTTGGCACGGAGTGCTCTGCCCATGTGCTTGGGGGCCCTGCCCGTGCACACTCTGCCTGGGCCTGTGATGCTCTCGCTCTCCTGCTTCCTCGTTTACTGCTCAGAATTCCCTAGGAGACCATTTTCCAACCCTCTCTTCCAGGAGCTGTTTAAGAAAGTGGTGCCTTACCACTGCCTGGGCTGCATCTGGTCCCAGCGAGACAAGAAGGGCAAAGAGCACCTGGCCCCCACCATCCGCGCCACCGTCTCCCAGTTCAACAGCGTCACCAACTGTGTCATTGCAACGTGCCTTGGGGACCGCTCCCTCAAACCGCAGCAGAGGGCCAAAGTGGTGGAGCGGTGGATTGAAGTGGCTCGGGTAGGACTGTCATCTGTGATGCCAGCCGTTCCCCAGTGGGGTCTTTCTGGGAGGTCCCTGGCTGGTGCATGAGGCAGTGTAGCCCAGTGGATAGGGTACTGGCTTGGGAGTGGGTTCTAATTCCTGCTCTGCGACCCTGGGCAAGTCTCAACTTCCCGTGCCTCAGTTTCCGCCTCTGTACAGTGGGGATAATGTTACCTGTTATAAAGCCTTGTGAATGGGGCTGAGAATTGTAACAAATGGCAGGAACTCCACATCCCACCTACCCTGCCCTAGATTCCCCTCCAAGGAGCCCATGGCTCAGGCAGTGTATGGCAGAGGGGGACCAAACTGAACCCCCTCATCCTTGGGTCTGGGTAAGTGGGGTTCAGCTCTGACATTCCCCTGCCTTGGACTTCGATTCTGCAAAATGAAAACTCAGCCAGTGCAGTTCTGTAGAGCTAAAGTCGCCTGTTCCTGACCGTGTGAAACGAGACCCCCTGTTTGGGAGGCCTAAGCCTGGGCTAAGACCTACCTGAAGGAGGTTTGCAGGGAGGGGAGGGTGCAGAGGGGACTTGAGATGCTAAGGGGCCAGGTGCCTAGCTGGGCTAAATCAGCATAGCTCAGAGTTCAGTGGAGCTGCACTGATTCACACCAGCTGAGGATCTGTTCCTAAACACCTCCATGGCCAAAGGGGGAAGCCAAAAACCATTACCTGGCTGCCATCTTTCGAACTTAACAGTAAACCCTGCTGTCTCCCCTCAGGAGTGTCGCATTCTGAAAAATTTCTCCTCTCTCCGAGCCATCCTCTCCGCCCTGCAGTGTAACGCAGTTCACAGGCTGAAGAAGACCTGGGACGAGGTGTCACGGTGAGCGCAGCCCCTTGGATCCCATTGCCACGGCAGGAGCGTTAGCATAGTCTGGGGTTCCCATCTACGCCACAAGCTGTAATGCTACAGTGCAGGGGCGTGGCACACCCTGAAAGGGAATGTTTCATTTACACAGATTCCCAGGCAAATGATGTCCATAAATACACACGCCAAAGGGAAAGGATGGAGATTCTCCCAGGGCATGCTGGGAAAATCTTCTGCATTGCCCAAGAAAAGATGCAGGATACAATCCGGTGTTTCGGGGAAGTGGAAATTTGGAGAACGAAATGGACTCATGCTCTCCTAGCAGCATGGGGCTTAATGAAGATGGTTCTAGAACGGGGCGTAGGCTTGCACAAGAAGAGGGGAAGAAAGCCCCAAACAGGATGGGGAGATGGGGACACCGGTGCTGATCCCTCCTTGTTTTACCCCCGAACAGGGAGAGCTTCCGCACTTTCCACGAGCTGTCAGAAATTTTCTCGGATGAGAACAACCACTCGCTAAGCCGGGAACTTCTTATTAAGGTACTAGGAGCTCAGTCTCTCTCTCACGTGGGCTTATTTCTGAACAGGGGGTGGGATGGGAGTTTATCCTGCTGCTGCCAAAATTGCTCCAAGCTCATCTCTTCTCTTCTATCCCCCCCACCCCTGCTGCCACACTAACCCTCCTGCATTCTGCAGTGCTGCTGGCTGGGTCTGTGAGTCTGCAATGAGGACGTGTGGAGCAATGAGGATGGGCAGTGAAGTCTATAGCAGCACGTGCCATGAGTTGCTAGAGGTCTTGCATGCCCTTTACATGCCAACTTACAGACACGGACTAAGTGTGCACGCACACAGACAAACTCTTTGCAACCTTTACACCCAATAGAAATGTATCTGGGAGTGTGGGTGACTTTTAAAACCCAAATGAGGATTCTCAGATGTTGCAGCCTTTTGCTAGGACATGAGCGTCAGGAAGTGAGAGACTTGAAACTAACTGGGCTATCTCACCTGCCCAAGATGAGGGCAGGGGGGGGAAGGGGCATATGGTTTCTAGACTTCTCCCCAGTTGTATCTGTCAAGCAGAGTTCAACACACACACCCCCCTAGTTTTTTCATGGGCCAGATCCTCTGTCTGCGTAAATCTATGGAACTACATCAGCTGAGGGTCTGGCCCAGGACTTCCAGTGAGAGTTTCCCTTGAAGCCTGAAAGGGGCAGAGCAAGGCAGCACATTGTGAATGGCTGGTGCTGACAGCCTGGACTGCTGAGGGTGGCTCTGTTCAGAGGCTTGGGCTGCGCCCAGTTCTGGCAGCAAGGAAATCCCCAGTGAGGGCAGAAGATAAGTAGGGGAGAGGCTTGTCTATGAGAGAGGAGTGTCTGCAGAGGGATTCCCTCCCCTTATCTCCCTGGAACAGCGGTAAAGGAGCTCTGGCTGTGAGCCCATGCCAGATGCAGGCTGAGAGATGAACTCCTGGACTGACTCATTACTCATGCACGCTAGCTGGCTGGTCTAGTGCGTGCAGCTCGCACTGCAGCAGCCGCCCACGCCTGTTAGCTGCCTTGAAAGGAAGCAGCTGGCTTGGTGGCCAAACCAATGCTGCATCTGAAAATCTCCCTAGTGGGCCTGATTGTGCTCTCGTTCGCACTGCCATGGCACAAGAGTAACCCCGCTGATGGCGGCAGCAGCATTACACTAGTGTGAAATGGGTGTGAGAAGAGTATTAGTGCCTGCTTGTTACTGTCTTGCCCAGTGCTTTCATTCTGGCTCCACATAGGGCTGGGCCTAGTGGTTCTGCACTGGAATTGCCTGGCTGCCTGAGGCCACAAGTTCAAATCCCAGCATCAGAGGGGTGTGTGTATAGGATGTTGGGCACCAGGTGGCTGCTCTGCCCCAGGGGTGGCTGCATTTTAGCAGCCCTGCACATACAAAGGGCCTGTCCAGAGTCCCACTGCTCAGCACTTCTTGGGCTCAAAGCTTGTAAAACGCTGCTCTAGAAATGTCCATCTCCCCAGCAGGGTGTTCACTCTGACATTCCAGCCCATCGCTGGGGTTGAGATCACAAAATCCAGAAGGAACAAAACATCTCTTTGAGCTATTTGTGTGTGTGTGTGTGTGTGTGTGTGTGTACAGGGGCAGCATATCCCACCCAATACGAGTCTCTTCCTGTTTATAGTGTGAATGCTCAGCTTTGATCTCCCACCCCCGAGACAGAGGACTTGTCCACATGGGATGCTATACTGGTATAAGGTAGGGTGTGAATTTAAACCATTCTCACCATACCAGTTTAACTCCCTTTGTGGACACTCCTGTTCCGGTAGAAAAGGGCCTGGTTTCACTTGAGCAAATGTTGCTCTGGAAGCTGTTTAATAATGGTACCCGGCTCTTTATCTAGCGCTTTTCACCTGTAGCTCTCAAAGTGCTATACCAAGGAGGTCAGTGTCATTACCCTTTGTACAGATGGGGAAACTGCGGCACAGGGGCTGTGCCTGAGGTCACCTAGCAGGCCAGTGGGAGAGCTGGGAACAGAAACCCAGGTCTCTTGCGTCCCAGTCCAGTGCTCTGTGCAGTAGGCAGCACTGCTTGTGTAAAATAAGCCAAAAAAAGCATGTCTGCATGGGGAGTTGTCAGTAGAACTGTAGCAGCTGAACTGTGTTGCTATAATTCTACACCAGAAGTGTCTCCCATGTAGACAAGCCCTTTGCCCCTCAGCAGGGGGGTGGGGCTCCTGTGTTCCCTGCCCTACCTGAATTTCTGTCTGACCGTGTGAGCTGCGGGGCAGGGAACGGGACTTATCCTGGGTTTGCAAAGCATTGTCTGAATTCTTTCCCCAGGAGGCCTGATCTCAGTGATCAAGGAAAGCCTCTAGTAGGGACGTTGGATCAATAAGCCAACTTATGTTGTTGTCTTCCCACCAATCCAGGAGGGGACGTCCAAATTCGCCACCCTGGAGATGAACCCAAAGAGGGCCCAGAAACGGCAGCAGCAGCACCGGGAGATGGTGAGTGGCATGGTTGCCCGTTGCTGGAAGCTCGCTCAGAGCTCTGTCGCTAGTGCGGGGCTCACCCCTGCTCTCTCTCCTTTTCCAGGGCGTGATGCAGGGCACCATTCCCTACCTGGGCACCTTCCTCACAGACCTAGTGATGCTGGATACCGCCATGAAAGACTTCCTGGATGTAAGTATCACCCCCGTCCCGCCCCTTCTCTGCCTGGCTTCCCTCACGGAGCCCTGGAGCTCCCGGGAACTGGCCAAGGGAGGCTCTGGCTGAAAACGAAGGGCTGGATCCCGGCCGGATGCATGGGTACATGGCAGCGTGAGTTCAGCCCCCTAGCGTGAGGCAAAGCCTTGCCCGTCTTGCTCGGTGGGATTGATTCCCGGGGAAGGGGTTATTGGCGGCTGCAGGAACTGTCCCTCGCAGGTTCGCTGTAACCTTTGACTTCTGTCTTTCAGGGGGGGCTGATCAACTTCGAGAAGAGAAGGAAGGTGAGAACTGTTCACGTACATCCGAGCTTTCAGCTTGAGCACACCTAGGTTGGAGGAAGGGGCTGACTTGTGTATCCTGGCAGCTGGGGTCCTGTGGATGCCCCAGCCAAGTTTGGGGATGGCTTGGCTCCTTCATTCTGCAGTCTGTAGCGCTGAGGCTTCAGTAGCTGGCTTGAGGGGGTTCCCCAGGGCTCTGATTCCATGTGGGGTGCCTGTCTAAGACAGACATCCTGCTTCATGGGGTGGGAGTGTGGGGGTCTGGTCAGCCAGTAGGAGGGACTCATTCTGTCTCTGCCTGGGTTCCCGGCAGGAATTTGAAGTCATCGCCCAGATCAAGCTGCTCCAGTCGGCCTGCAACAACTACAGCTTCATGCAGGAGGACAGCTTCGTGGAGTGGTTCCACGGCGTGGAGCGGCTGAGCGAGGCTGAGAGGTGAGCTGGGCCTGGAGCCGGGGGCTTTAGCTGCCAGTCCCTCTGCAGGGACCCAGCACCTTCCTCCTCCTGGATGGACCTCCAGAGCGTGGGCTGTTCTGCTGCTGCTCACCATCCCTCTGTGACACTCTGCTGCCAGGACCCAGAGAGGGACCCTTTATCTCCTTCAAATCCAGGCTGCTGAAAATCTGCTGCTGAGACCTTAGGCCTGTTGCTCTGTCCTGAGCAGCCCTGGGAAAGGGTGCAGGGCTGGTGACCCTTCAGACTGACTCCCCCAGAACAGGGCCAATCTAAGCACCTGGAGCCTCCCCGCTCCTCGGTTGGCAGACTGAACCCCCAGACCTTGGACCACGATCCCACCTTGCACTGCAGCTCCTGACGCTGTCAGAAACCCGAGGTGGCACTAATGCTGTGGGTGGGCTCCAATCTGTTCCCTCCCCTGCACTGTTAAATGGCTAGCTCTGGAGGGGGACCCCAGCCTCACCTGGCTGAATCTCTGCTCTCTTCCCCTCTGCTAGCTATAGCCTCTCATGTGAGATCGAGCCCCTGTCCGAGTCGGCCAGCAACACGCTGAAGGCAAAGAAAAACACAGGCATCATCAAACGATGGAGCGAGTGAGTCTCCCTGGGCCACCCAGAGCAAGCTGCCGGGCCGGGCCGGGCCAGACCAGACCATGGGGGGATGGTATTTGGGTAGCTGCTGGCTGGCATGTCTCCCTCCAGCCCCCTGCTCTTGACCCAAGGGCTGCGGGTGAAACCAGCCCCAGCCTCCCAGCTTGGGGCAGCAGGATCAGCGCCAAGGGGAATGAGTCAGGTGGCCCAGCCTCGTCCCAAGCGATGCCTTGGTAAAGGCCGCATGACAGGCCAGGAGCCAGATTGTACATTGGCTGGGGGAGAGGCTGTATCTTCCTGAAAACTGGCTGAGGAACCAGGCACGGCTCTGGCGCAAAGGCGGTGCAGCAGTGACACTTGCAAAGGGTGCTGTGGGTCAAGAGCAAGGGGCTATGGCTGAGCTGGGGGGGGGCGGATGCCATGGGGGTGCCTGGTCGCAATGAGCCCAGATGTTGGGCCCCAGGACTGGGGTAGCAGGGGTTGCTGCACTTCAGCTGGGGGCGCATCTTGGTTGTGGAGGCAAGGTGAGAATAGCAGTGGGGCTGTGGGGTGAAGAGCGAGCAGCATTAACCAAGCTGGGGGAGGGCTCATGGTTACAGAAGGGAGCTGATTGAGCTCGAGTGCAGGCAGGACCCTGGGATCTTTGCACTTTTTATACAGCAGAGGGAGCTGGGCCTGGGGCAGAAGCTGCAGGGGGCTGGGTGCTGTGGGGCAGGTGTCCCAGGGGTGGGGCACAGAGGCTGCAGGGGGCATGGGGCAGGTGTCCTAGGGGTGGGGCACAGAGGCTGCAGGTGCCCCAGCTGCATGGTTCCCACCTGACCATATCTGTCTCCGCCCCTCTCCTGCAGCCGGCAGGTGCCAAGCACTGAGCCCTGCACCAGCGGCAGCTCCCATTCCAAATCCTTCGACCAGCTCAAGTGCGGGCAGTACCTGTGCAGCGGGGACACGGCCGACTCGGTCAGCGTCACCTCAGCTGGCTCCAGCAGCTCCGACGTGGAGGAGATCAACATCAGCTTCATCCCCGAGTCCCCCGACTGCCAGGAGAAGAAGGTACAGGGCAGCTCGCTGGGCTCTCCTCACGCCCAGGCGATCAGGAGCCAGGTGCGCCCATTGCAGCCCCGCCTCTGCCCTGACAGCTGGGGGGGTGGGGGTCTCCTAAAGGCTGGTTCTATCCTGGAGCAGATGGGAGGTCAAGCTCCTCTCCTTCTGTCCCTCCTGTCCAGGGTACGAGTGGGGGTTGTCATTGGGAGTTCCCTGCCCCCACCCTGTGGCAGTAACTCCCCCCACCCACCCCCAGCTCTCATAAGCCTCCTCCCTTCCTGGCCCTGAGGGCACGGTTGGAGAATAGACACTCTTTTCCTTTTCCTTTTCCTTTCCTCTCTGGATCGAGGTGCTGAACCTGGCGCTTGTCCCTCCTTTCCCCCAGTTCTGGGAATGCACCTCGCTCTCTTCCCTGGACACGTCGGGGATCGGCTCTGGCTCCAGCAGTGCCTCCTCCTCCTCAGTCTCCTCCACCCCGGTGACGGCTTCGCGCACCCACAAGCGCTCCGTCTCGGGTATCTCCAGCTACTCCTCCCTCTCCCTCCCCCTCTACAACCAGCAGATCGACGACTGTTGCATCATCCGGGTCAGCCTGGCCGTGGACAACGGCAACATGTACAAAAGTATCCTGGTGAGCACTGGGTACCAGCAGCGCATCCTGCGGGGAGGGGCCTAGTCTGGGCTAGCGCATCCTGGGGAGAGCCTGCAGTGTGCCCCATCTCAGAGCCTCCTGTGGGGGGTGTTTGATCCTCCTGGCAGAGCTTGCAGTGGGAAGGATGGAGGGGATTGCTGCTGCACTAACAAGCAGGGGGGCATGGGATCCGTCTTAGGCCTGGCAGCCACTTCTGGGTCCTTGTCCCTGACCCCTGAATTGATGAGCCTTCTCCCATTGCAGGTGACAAGCCAGGATAAGACCCCTGTGGTGATCCGCAAGGCTATGGCCAAACACAACCTGGACGGGGACCGGCCAGAAGACTATGAGCTTGTTCAGATCATCTCGGAGGAAAGAGGTACCTAGGGGTTCTGCTGGGGCCCTGCCTCTGGCATTCACTGTCCCTCAGTGTCATTCGCTTCCTCTCCCCTTGGGTATGGGGCTGTCACCCCAACCTTCTGCCCCCACTATGAGATGGAACGTGCCCCCACAGCTCCCTGTGGGAGCAGGGGCCCTTGGGCAGTTCAGACACCTCTGCTGGCCAAGAGAGACTGCCCAGTGGGGAAGAGAGTCCTTCTGCAGCTGGGATGCTTGGCCTGAGCCCTTGGCTCTGCACCACCCTGCTGGAGAAGCCGCTGAGAGGGACAAGCCATCCCGATGTTCGCTGCTTCTCTGGGCCAGCTGGGACCCGGCCCTGCAGAATTGGAGTGGGGCAACTAACGGACCAGTTTTAAACTCTCACGGTTTGGGTCTGATGTGGTCCCCCACTTCTTGGGGCCTTCTGGTGTCCCTCACCCCAGTGTGAGACGGGCAGCTCAGGCTGTAGGTCTACACAGCAGCTGGGAGGTGTAATTCCCAGCTCGGCGACACATACGTGCGCTAGTGCCCTAAAATAAGACCTAAGTTTTAACAGGGAGAGAAACGGGAGGTCCGATCAGACGATCACAGCAGTCCCTTCTGGCCTTGGGATCTATGAAAACAGCAGCCTGGGCTTGGGCTAGTGACATGAGGCCAGACCTCGGATCTCCAGTAGGCTGCACGTGGGTGGCTAAGAGGTCACTTCCTGGAGCTTAGGCCCCACCTGCTGGGTCTACACTATTCCAGCACACTAGCCTGTGTATGTCTGCCAGCTGCTGCGTAGGCAGAACCTGAGCTGGAGTCATCCACAGCTCCTTAGAGGAGATGTGCCCCCAAGGGAAGGAGCTACCGAAGCTGCTTCTGCTGTCACTTCTTGGGGAGAACGTTCTCCTAGAGTCCTAAAAGAGGATGGCCTGGGACTCAGGGTACCGGCCTGGGCTCTGGAGACCCAGATCCTGTTTCCTCTCCACCATGGACTCCTTGTCAGGCCTTGGGCAAGTCGTGTAGTCTGTGTGCCTCATTTTCCCCATCTGTAAAATGGGCCCCACCTCCCAGCTGCTCTGGAGCCAGATTCCCCGTGATCCCTCCCAGCGGCTGTGAGGCAGCCCCATGCTGTTCTCCTTTCTGTCGCGGAGGTGAGCACCAGCTCCGTTATGCTGAGGCTGCAGCACTCTGCAGAGCCTGTGGGTGACTTAACCAATCTCTCCTTGCAGAGCTGAAGATCCCTGACAACGCCAATGTCTTCTACGCGATGAACTCTGCCGCCAACTACGATTTTGTGCTGAAGAAGAGGGGCTTCTCCAAGGGCGTGAAGATCAAGCACGGCTCCAGCTCCACCTTGCCCAGGATGAAGCAGAAGGGCCTGAAGATTGCCAAGGGCATCTTCTAGCCATGGCCTGGCCGTGCCCCTTGCTGACTGGGCTTTGCGGGCAGCCTGCTCTGGGCCTGGCGGCTGGTCTGTCTTAACGTCACCCAGCCTGGGTGAGGGGAGTAAGTCTCGCCCGCAAGGAAGGGTGACGCTCTCCTGGAGCTGAATGCGCGGGTGTGGCTGCGGCCTCTTGGTTGAAGCCCGTGTTCCGATCCGGTCTCTCTTCTGGGTTTTTAACACCTTCCAACGTGCAATGCCGCTGTGGCCGTCAGGTTGCCCAGAGCTGGGACCTGCCTCTCTGCCTTAGGTGCCTTCTGTTAGAGTGGAGGAGAGGACGACTTGCGAAGGGCTCCCTTCACCTCCCATAGGAGCGGCCACATGCAGCGAGTTAAGGGACTCACCGGAGCAAAAGAGCTGAACTATCACCTCCTGTGCTGAGTGGGGACCTCCAGCCTCTTTACCTCCAGGTCCCTCATTCCCCTTCTGGGTAAACGGGCAGTGTGACCATTTTGCATCGTCCACCTGCCCTGGGGGAGCTGCACTTTGCCTCTGGACTGTTCCCCTAGGGGAGTTCAACTGGAAAACGCACAGCTGCTGCTCCCCGGGATTTGTAATCCCATCAGTGGGGCATTCTTGGTGTGATGACCTGGCCAGTGGTTTTGGCGGCTCAGCTCTGCAAGGCTGCTTTGTTTTTTCCTTTCTATTGATCCTCTGGATCCTCCGGGTTGGACTCCTGTGTCCCTCCAGTGCTTCACCATTTTCAAACCTGCACCAAAGATCAAATGCCAGTGTCTCTTCATGGGCAGAAAATACCCAGGCACAACTGCCATCTGAGCCAGGAGGAGAGGAGCCAATTTCTGTACAGACATCTGTAAATAGAGACTTTTTGGTTGGGTGGGAGAAGAGCAGCCCTGTGGCGCTAACTGCCCCGGGCTCCATCCACCCAGCCCCTAGAAAGTGCCACTTACCTTGGGCTTTAAAAAGACTTTTTTTTAAACATTTGACAGTGAAATGGGGGGGAGGGGAGAGCAAACTTTTGTAAAAACAAACCTGTGATGTTTACTGAATTTTTTTCAATATTTATTGGTTGTAAATAGGACCCTCAAACTTGTACATTTTTACTAACCCCTCCCCACCTCCTGCTTGTCTTTAAAGTTGCTGGGATCCATCTTTGTAATGGCTGCGTTCTGTTGTGTGCAGGGTGAGCATTTTTTCCACATCCCGTTTGTTCCTGTATCACTCACCGGGAATTGCTTCAGCAGGGGAAGGGAAAAAGCCAAGTTTTTTTTTAAATCCCTGAACCAAACACTCACCATGGGGGCTCCTTGTTCCTGGAGCTCCTCGGGACTTTCCTGTTTATGCCCCTGCCCATTGTAGCAATGTTGGTGTATCCTGCCCTGCCAGCGTTGGGAGCAGACAGGCCCTTTCCCCAGTGAGCCTGTAGCAATGCTACCCCCTAGGAGCTCCGGCCCTTCTGTAGAACCCTGGTGGAAGTTGCCCCCTGAAGTGCATGTGCTGTGACTTGAGCTGTGCCGGGAGCAATGTAGAGGGGAGCAAAGCAGGGGCAGCGTCAAGCTCTGGGGAGTATGGGGAGGGGTGTTCTTATCCCAGCACAACTCTCCAATGCATGCTGACTTTTCATGGGACCTGCCTGCCAGGAGAGACTGTTGGATGTCTTCAGCTACTGCTTCTGGGCTGGGTGGTAACTCCAAGCAGGGTCTAGGGCTTGTCACTCTGGAGGGTTGCTGCTTTGGGGTCTGGCCTGGGCACTTTGTTCATGCATCTGCATAGGCCTAAGCTCCAGGAAGTGACCTCTCTGCTCTAAGGGCTGCTGGGTGCTCCACCCACCCATCCTTGCTCCTGCACATGAAGGGAGCCATGGCCTCCTTGAAGCAGGCGCCTCTCCTCTCTCCATGGCTTTGTACTGCACCTGAGCTGCTCCTGCTACCACCTGTCTGTGGCCCCATTGCCAGGCACAGCACTTAACAAGCTGGACCTCCTCTGCTGGAGGCTGAATGAGTGACTGCCTGGCTGTGCTGCAAACCGAACCCCTCCTTACCTGAGGAGTATTGTACCATGGGAGGTCTGGGCCGTGTTGCCCTGTTGGCTGGGAGGAAGAGATCCTTCGCCTCCAGGCAAGGACTCTCTGCAGATCAGCCAGCCTGCAAGCCTAGGGCATTCCTTTACCCTACACCATGCTGTGGCAGAAAGTGCCTAAATGCTACTGTCTTGGGGGGGTGCCCTGGCTCCAAAGGATCCTACAGGGTGAACTGTCACTGTGAAATATTCCCCTTAACTGCCTTGGATAATGTGAATTTGAACACACATGCATGCAAATTGACCCCACCCCCACTTCCCTCTCCATTGTACAGCTGCCTGCTCAGCTTATGTACTGCTCTGTGCCTGAACACCAGTGCCCACTGCTGAAATTAAAGGCAGGGCAGGGTCGATTTACCTGTCCTTCCAGGTGGGCTCAGCACACCCCTGTGTATATGTGATCACTGAAGCTGGATGTATTATATGTATGTATTTTGTAACACGACTTCAATGAAGGAGCACACTGAGTGGTGTGACATGTACACAGCAATGTAATTAGTCTTTGGAATAAAATACGAATGTGCAAATGTCACAGCCAGGAGGCAATGTACTAGGCCAGGTTTGATGAATGGCTCTGTGCCACAGGGACCACCAGCTATTTTTTTTTTTCACAGAACGAAACTGCCCAGTACGTTTGACCCCAGCTCTTAATATTCTTATGGAAAATTCTGTTGCAGAAATAGACTGGAAGAGGCTATGAGGGACAGCCAGAAACTAGCCTTTAATCAGAATTGGGCTAGTTTGTTTGTTTACAGAATTGGCCTAGCTCTAGTCCAGGAAAGTGGAAGGAACATCAGGCAGCCTCTGGTAAACCGTATTCCAGAACTGCACGTAGGAGGCTCTCAGACTTTGCTTCACTGAATCATAGTTGATGTCACTGTTGATTTCAAGGTAGTAGCTCTCCTCCCACGTGTAGGGTATCCACTTGATGGGCACTGTAGACTCCCCTTTGTTGGGGTCACTGAAAAAAGCAGACAAAACAGCTGGTATTAAATGCAGAGCTGCCAAGGGCCTCACAGCCCAGCTCAGACAGGAGGCTCCCCCAGTAGCTGCACCCAGCCTCTAGGGTTTCACCCAGGTCAGCCTTTCTAATGGTCCATAACCCTGGGAGAGGGAAGCACTTGCCTGCACTCATGAACATGAGCAACAGTCTAGGAGTGAGGAACTTGAGCATAGGCACTTGCATACCTTGGGCTTAGCTTTCACAGGGCTGTTGGGCAGATTAAGGAGTTAATGGCTGGGTGATGAGTGTTAGCACAGGGAATTGCCACCATGCACACCCAGGTTTACACCGGAACATCATGTTCAACTAAAGATCGCAATTCAGTGTGTTGGCCGTTTCCCTAGAGCAGGTGGACTTAGTGCAATCTTTGCTTTAGGAGGATCTACATGTGGGTGGGTGCTGCAAGTGTGACAGCAGAGTGTCCCCACTCCTGCTGCGGGTGGTGTGGCTAACAGGAGTTAGGGGAAGACTGCTCCCTGGAATTCTGCCCCACACAGCCTGAGCTCCTTACCCGGTTCTAGCGAAGTTGGTCCAATAAGCAATCAAGGCCTTTGAAACGGTCCTGTGCTTAGGCCAGTAGCCCAGCGGGGTGCTGAAGGGTTTCCCAAAGACGTATTGAAGGTCATCAGCGTGGTCTGCCCCTACCCAGCTGGGGTACACAGGCATTCGAGAAGGCTGGGAGAACACATAGGAGTAAGTCTTGGCGTTCCTGCACAAACCAAAATAGACTCTCAGCATCACTCTCTATGCACAGACCGATAATATTGGCACTGGAAGAGGTTTGGTCTTGCAAGATACATGCAGCCATAGGCACTGTCAGGTTAAAATCTTACCAATACCTGCCCTTCTGTTGTACCATCACTGCCTTGACTTCAAATATACAATTTTTTTTTTTAAACAACCTACCTCTAGGGTGCATAAAAATCAATGGTTTTTAAAAAGTAGGTTTAATTTTAAATAGGAAAAAAAAAACTATTTTGAAATGAAGACAACATTAAAGCTTAAATTTACTATAATCTATTAATCATTTAAATGATATAAAGATTACTAAGCAGTAGATATTTGCTCCTAACATTTTAAAGGAAATCCAACTGCTGCAAGTCACTGGCTGAGCACCTGCAATCAGAGTCAGGTGCAGGGCTAAACCATGTTTTGACAGCAGTAGCCTTTTCTGCAGGTACAAAATGAAATGGAAAAAAGAAATCTTTATTCAGTTAGCACAGCTCAAGGACTAGCTCAATCCAAGTTGAACTTGTTTTCCTGTATGACTAAAAATGAGATGAGAGGATGAAGCCTAAACTTTTGAAAGACAACAGTGACCAGCAATAATCGGTTCCATTCACTTACTACACTTGATACTTCCTTTAAAAAAAAGTTTTAAATACAAAAGATGTTTTCATAAACTGACGTAAGAAAAATATCTAGCCCATTTACCGTAGCTTAGTTAACTAAAAAAAATTAAATCCTGGTTTTGTGCATTTAATAACATTTCAGTTTCCATCCAAATGCAGCTTGACACAGGTACAAATGCATTTCTTATCGACTAGATGAATATTAGTCACCATTTTATAAAGTAAAAATGAAGAATCTGAATAACTGCCTGTTAAGCTGTATTATTGCTTACATGACTGTAGAGCGGTGTGGTGTAACCACCCAGGAGCAAGAGAACCTGTACATGTAACTTGGTACAATTCAACATGGCTGAGTGGGTACCAAGCACTGCGAATCAACCTTTCTTTAGGAAAAAGTGCAAAAGAAGATTCAAATGAAGGTTTGCAGTTTGCTGATTTAAACCATGAGGAAAGTAGTTGAATCACTGTACTCTGCCTCCAGGCCCACCACAACCCCTCTCAGACTCACCTGGCATTTGCATTATGCAGAGCAAGCGTCTGCTGCGTGGGAATCAGGAAGATGTAGTCGGTCTCCAGGTCTACCACTGTCCTTTTCATGACCTCCTGGTCAGGGTTGTCATTCCACAACTGGGTGTAGAGGGAGAATGTGGCATTTGCTGCCCGCACTCCCTTCTGCAGAGTCAGTCCCCGCACCAAGTTATAGACCTCATCTCTGAAAAGACAAAAAAAAATCTAACAGCTAGGTACTGGCTCTGAGCTCAGTGCTCCTAGCAATAGATCGTGGTGACAAAGATATGTTTTCAGGCAGTAGGCTGCCAGTTTAAGTCCCAGCTCAGGGAAGACAATTGGAAGCTAAGCTTGGTGTAGCCAGTGAATCCGACTGTCACTTCCAGCCCTGCCTAGGTTCAGTTCCTGGCTCAGAGGGATTCAGCTTCTCAATTTTCAATTCCTTTTCTAGTCACAAAGAGCAGGAAGGAGCCAGGGGGCGTTGGAGCCCTCTAGAATGCTACTCTCTAGAGATCCTTGTGCCCAGTGACTTGGTACAACTGTTGCCAGCTGAAGCAGCCTTGTTCTTTACATTCTACTTGTGAAGCCAAGAAACTGTCACTTTCTAGAACGCAGGATGTCTGATAGGTGAAGGACCTAAAAGCCCTCACCCAGATTGGGGGATGGGGAGAAGCCACAGAGTGTTTGAAAGCTGGAGCAAAAGGTGAGAGTTCTCCTTTCTAAGCCCCTAGCTAAATGATACGAGAGGCAAAGATCCAGGCTGGCTCTTGGAAACTCCTCTCTGGCATTGCAGTCATATGCCACATCAGCCTTGGCCGATGCCTTTCACCTGGCAGGAGCAAAACTAGCCCTAAACAGGTGCTATTTTGGCCTAGGTCTGATCTACAGCGGTTCTCACCCTCTTGTATAGGTGACTCCTTTCACACAGTAAGCCTAGAAGTGCCACCCCCCCACACCCCCTTCACAATAACACTTTTATATTTAACACTATTAAATATAACACTATTGAGGTGGAGGCTGACAGCTCCCACTCCCCCACAACCAATAACCTTACGACCCCCAGTTTGAGAAGCCCTGATCTCTGGGATCGGTAATGTTACTGACACGGTGCCCAAGCCACTGCCAGTCCTCAAGTGCTCTACTCATTGGTTGTCCCCTTTTCTACAAAAGCCCAACTTGCTTTTCCTTTCCCCGGCTATGCCATTAAGGGTGGCTGCTATTTACGCTGTGATCTTCACAAGTGGGCGGTTGATAGCAGGCATGTCAATGCCAGCAAAGATGTGCCCATCCATGTTGTTTGTGCCCGCAATGTAGTCAATGTCTGCAGCATTAGCGAAGAGATTCTCTGGCCGGTCTGGAAGGAAATCTCCATCAACCACCGGAGTGAAAGCTAGGTAATGGACTAGAGGATCTGTAGGAGGGAAGAGAAACCGAAATTCACTATGCATCTGGGAGAGGAGCCAACAGCCCTCTTGCCTAGCATGGCCTGCAGCTGCTTTGCACAGGGAGCTTCTGGGTGAACAAGTTTGATGATATCCTGGTCCCAATGAAGCCAATGGGAGCCTTGCTGTTGACTTCAGAGGGGCCAGAATTTCCCCATTACATAGTGGAAGGTAGGTGTATATACTATAGACCTCTCACCTAGCACACCCTATGGCTGCCTTGCACAGGGAGCTTCAGGCTATATACAGTATATAGTGCAAGACAGGCTTTAGCCAAATATCACAGACAAGCTGGTAAAGGGAGGGCCGAAGCGGACATCATCGGTCAGACCAGCGTCAGAAAGTCAGCTAACTCGCCCAGCCAAGGCTACAGAAAAGCAGGGCTTGCTCCTGAGCAAAAGCTCCTCCATTCGTTCCAGTTGTTTTCACCAGCTGCCAGCAGAGGATTCTGACATGGGGCTACAGTGCAAACAGCAGCAGCGGTGGGGACAGCGGGCTAGCAAAGATTCCTGTGAAAAGCTAGTCCTGTATTCACTGAATTGGCAAACATTTTCCCACCAGCTGTACTAGGAGTGGGTCTGGCTGGCTCCTACACCCCACCTAGTGGCCCGACTGAAAATTGCAGCACAGTGACAACTTTTAGCATTGCTCCTGTGTTCTGCTCTCTGCTTTCACAGGATATAAAGAGTGGGAGAGGACAGCTGTCTCCAAGGGACACAGAGGTTGTGTTAAGCCAGGCCATGGCTACCTGGGTAGTGCAGCTCCACTGTGCTAAAGAGAGAGGCATCTTTTCCAGCATGATCAAGCCCAGTCAATACAAAATGTACTTTATTGGGCTGGGGGCTGACATCTTCCCTTACTGAATGATCGTCGTAATGTCCCATCTGCTCACTGACTGGGGCACGCAACACACAGCACCCTGGTTCCCATCCCACTAGCACCCACCAACTCACATGGCAGGTTGACCATCTCCAGGTGGTAGGCCAGCGTCACAGCCTGGGGGTCGGTGACACGAAGGCAGTTGCCCAAGGCCATGGTGTTGTCGGTAGGGCAGCCCACCTTCTCTGCAACCTGCAGGACATGAGCGAGAGAAACCACAATGGAGTTACACTCAGAGCCCTTGTTGGCACAACCAGCCAGAAATTAGCACTGAACTAATACCCATTGGGAAAGGGGGAGTTTCTTTTTAATCCTAGAGGATTTTGTTTGAAAAGCTCCATCTCTATGGAGTATTCTCACGCTCTGAACACTTTTTTTTGATTTTGCTCCTGCTCTTACTTAGTAAATCACCCTCACTGTTTCACATGCAAGACAGACATTTAACTGCAGGAAGTCGGGCCAGGACAGCGGGCCTCAGCTTGGCAGTATCAGTGTCTCTCTGAATCCAAAGGGCTTGGATAACTGGAGCACCATTTGTCCTCCTGGAGCTGTAACTATTGTGCAGCTTCTCCCAGGCTCAAGTCTGACAAAGACCCTGGGAAACTCTTGCCTCAGGACACTGCCCTACTTCTGAAGTCCACTTTACCTTGGTAGCCCAAAAGAGAGGGTTCTCCTGGATAGCCCAGGTGCACAGGCCGACTCCACTTTGGCTGATGGCTCGTTTGATCAGCCCCTTGTTGTACGGCGATAGAGTCTGCAACATGGAAAAGGAACAGGAAGGTTATTTGGTATCAAGTCCTGAAAAGATCCTTCAGTATTCTGGTGCGGCAGAGAGCTCCAGCCCCCACCCAGGCTTTACAGGAGGCTCAGAAAAGTCGTTAGCTCTTTTCAAGTCTCAATGTATTACAGGGTCTCAGGAACCCAAGGACTCAATGTTCTAAAACATCAGGCAACTAAGGTGCTCAGATACAGAGCCAGTAGGGCAGTACACGGACCCCTATAGGAGAACAGAACTGGGGCTGAAGATAAAGAGATGCTGTTATAGCAGGGGAACCTTGCTTGGGAAAGCAGCACCCTCCAGATCTGGAGGCTTTAGAAAGGGCATTTCTAAAACAAAGCTGAGAGCGCAGTTGTGTTGAAAACAATTACTTTCTCTATGCAGAGTGGGCTGCTCAAAACAAGAGGTTAATTAACGCACTGGGGCTGGCCCTACTGCCCTCCCAGGACAGCATCTGCAGCTGTGATGGAAGAGTTTCAACCATTCACAAAACAGAGTGGAAAAGGAACCCCACAACAGCCCAGCGGCAATCGCACACCTGTAACGAGACGCTGACAGCGCCGGCCGACTCCCCGAAGATGGTGATGTTTTCTGGGTCGCCCCCAAAGGCCTTGATGTTTCTCTTCACCCACGCAATGGCCATGTGCTGGTCCTTTAGTCCATAGTTACCTGGCCAAGGGAAGGCATGTACATTTCAAGGAGGAGAGTTGAAGCAGTGAGGCTCAAAGCCCTCCCTGCCCCACATCCCCAGCTCCACTCTGTATCAGAGCTGGGGTTAGAACTCAGGAGTTCCTGGTTCCTGAACTCCTGTCTATATGTTTTGTGAAGCTGTGCATTCAGACAAGGGCTTTTTTCCTCTCAACACCCTGCTGTCCTCGTGCCACACACGGAAGTGAAGCCAAGGTCTCGTGCTGGCAGGCGTTATCTCCAGCTATCACAGAAATCACTGCAGTATCTTAACTCTGCTAATCGTCTGGTCAGATAGGAGACACAAGATGTGCTGGGGGCAGAAAGCCTGTTGGGTAGGTACCCAACCCATCTAACCAACGTCAGCCGTGCCTCACATACCCAATCCACTCGCAGCCTCTGCTCCACGTATAAACTCAGGCCCTCTCATCCCTTGAGAGAGATCCCTTTTGCCACACTACCCCCCATGCAGAGTGAAGCAGGCACCCTGCCGTGTGTGTGTGTGTGGGGGGGGGGGGCAGGCCACGAGAGAGCTCAATGTGATGTGTGAGGGGAGCATGGTGGCAGGAGATACCCCAGCATGAGCAGAGGTGGGGGGAAGGGGGCAGAGTGGAGGTCTCTGGAGCAAAGTGAAGCAGCTGCCATACCTGGAACACTGGCATCCCCCGTGCTGAGGAACCCCAGCGGTCCCACTCGGTAGTTGAAGGTCACCACGATGACCTTTCCTCGCACTGCGATCTCCTGGCCATCGTAGAGGTAGTTATTGAGGAAGTTAGCGCCCTGCCCGCCTCCCAGGAGGAATGCACCTCCATAGATCCATATCATCACCGGCAGATTTGTGGACACTGCGGTGGGGAGAGAGAGACCGCACAGAGTCAGACAAAAGCCGCCTCGCTCAGGCATAAGGCAATCTCTTGGGTGAATATAGAAACATCTGCCTCCAGGTCCACTTGACCATAGACACAGGCAGATGATTCATCATGACAATAGACTTAGGACTCAGCTACTTTGCTCTGTCAGGGTTAAAGCCTGGGGCAGCAATACGGTGCGGAAGAGACACCCAGCATGGAACTCCAGCCTCAACTCCCCAACAGAAGCACAAGCTCTCCATGACAGTGGGTTCAGTGGTGTCTCTAGTATCACCATCCATCCTCCGAGAGCCTGCAGGGAGGGTCATTTCCCCAGAGAAACAGTGCTTTGCAAGAGAAGGGGAGGCTGTAGCTGCCATAACGCGAGGATTCCACTGCTGCCCGTGGAGTTGGGGAAATATGTTACTGCAGACTGCCAGTCCCAGGGGAGTCTGTCAGAGATGGGCAGCCAAACACAGAGCTGCTCAGACCTGGCAGGCCTGCAGAGAACCTTCTCCCTAAATGTCTCATGTTACCATCAAGCCTGTACCTCCTTTCTTGTCTTGAGGGATCCAGATGTTCAAATAAAGACAGTCCTCACTCCCACGAGTACCGGTCTGGGTTAGCGTGACCTGCATGCAACGGTTTTTGTACTCCTTTGCCTTCAGCGTACCTACAAGGTGAGAGAAAACAACATCCCACTTCAGAATCCTCGGCTCCATCCTGCAGGCCTGCGACTCAGGTCCTGTTCCCGTCCCTCACTCACCGCCAAGGCATTTTCCAACTAGCAAAACAGCTGTGATGAGACCGCCCTTTCCCCCTCCAACAGGCCGCCTCATACCCACGAGACTGCAGAAGCTACGACTTGAAACTTCAGGGAACATTGGGAATGGTGGCCACAGAATCTGCAGGTGCCTAGCTCTGTCTTGGCACTTCTGCCCAGAGAGTTTGTCTACAATCATCATCCCTTCTAACAGCCCGGAGAACATCTCAGTGACATTCATTTAGTGAATGAAAGCAACACTGGACCCAGCTCCTGCACGCAACAACCTGCCCAGCTGATCACCTGAATGAAAGTGCCGTATGTTACCGCGAGGGCAAGGTATGCCAGGGAGAAGGGTAATGACAGAAAAGGGGAGCAGAGCAGGACTTTATGATGATCATGAGGGTGGAGCAAATATATCCCAAAATAAAATCATTGGCAGCCACCGTTGACCAGGAGGGGTATGAAAGCCAGAGCCTCTCTCAGAGGAGGCCTCTGTGAAACTCAGCAAGATGGCTAATGCAGTATTGGGAAAACAAACCAGGCTTCCAAAATGGTATGAGAATTAAAATGTTCTCAGGGTGAGGGCAGAAAACAAGACATTCTAAATGTGTGTCTTACCATCCCAGCCAGGATGTTGTTGAGGGTCTTCAAAACGCTTTGGAGGAGCAGCAAAAGGGATTCCTCTGAAGATATCGATGTAGTCACCGAAGAGACTCAGTTTTTCACTGACGCCCTCAACAAAACCTCCTTCAGTGTGCACTATGCCCAGCTAAACACATGGCAAGAGGAGAGAGGGGAAGCAAACACCTTCCTGTGAACGTAGATAGGCAGAATTCTCAGCAGGAACACAAACCTCCCCAATCATTTAGCCCTAAAATGCATTCGCTATGAAAACAGCATGTTTCCACAGTAGCGGTGTTCCTAACCAGACTTATTTTACATCAACTGAAATAGCATCCTCTGAAGACTTAATAAAATTAATGACCACCTGTGATGAAGTTGGGGGGGGGGGCGGATTTTCTTGTTTTTTCCTTGAAATAACTTGCACTTGTGTTCAGAATTTTATCCAGCAAGTACTTCTAAGCGTTTTACAAATATTAGATGGTGATAAATCTTGATTGCATTCTACAGATGGGGATACCGAGACACCGCAAGGAAGTGACATGAAGTCAAAGGGAGTTACAGCAAGAAATTTTTGAACTTAATGTTGTTTTATGCAATACTGAAGATACCAGCCTGTGCAACATGAGTCTTTTATTTACAAGGGTTGAGATTTTTAATGAAGTTTTAAGAGAGTCAGGCACCCAGATCCCCTTGAATATCAACACATATTGGGATTCTCAGTGGAGCCTAAGTATCAGACTTACCCCAACTGGCCACTTCAAGGGCTACGGGAGTTGGGAGGTTGACTCATAACAAACAGAACTGGACCTTAAATTACTCCGCAGAAAATCCGACAGTCAAGATATAACAGATGAGATGCAAAAGATAATATTTGCCACCACCTGCTGCCAAAATCATCACAATGGGCTCCCCAGGATCCGGCCAGGAGCTGTACAGAAGAATAATTCCTACCCTTCAGCATTACTGAGGAGGCATGAACTGCTCAGTGCTCAGGGAGACACAGCAGAGAGGAGAAAGCTGGGTGGCTCTTGTTTCATTGGATGAAAGCTACACAGACACCAGTAAGAGGAAGATGAGCGTTGGCAAGAGAAACAAAGGCCAGCCCCATTCAAACTCTCTGGGTACACATTATATGTCTGCACTCAGTAGCTGGAATTTCCCATTTCCATTACTTACCTTATCCAAAGTTAAAAACAAAACCAGCCCCTTGTTACTCTGCCTTCCTACTTAACCACAGCCGACCAGTACACATGCGGTGTGGCCAGTGGATCAACAGTTTGCAGAACTGCTTCCCCGTCCCTCACTTCCCTTCCTTACATGCCCATTCAGACTCCTGTGGGAAGACCGTAAGACAGGGCTCTGCCACACACAGGATGTGGAATATCCCTTATGCAGCTACTCTGCAGGCTGCCCTGCAATTCCATCGCTTTCCCGAATTCACAGAACAGTACAAAGGAGTTGAGAGGACAGAAAATTTGTCCCCAATGAATGCATAATACAGAAGAATAGGTTGTAACTTATTCTGTTTGTATTTGATTCTAGATATATCACAAGGCATGCTTGTAATAAGCCTCTGTCCCAAATCTGGACCTTAGCGTCCAAAATCTGGGTGCTTAGCATGACCCTCCAAGCTTAATTACCAGCTTGGATCTTATCTTGCTGCCACCATCCAAAATTTCCAGGGTTTTGGCCCCCTCTGGTCTCCCCAAACCTTCCCTGGAGAGACCCCCAAGACCCAGAAGCTCTGAGTCTTACCGGCAAGGGAAATACTCCACTTCCCTTCCCCCTCCCTCTCCCACCCAGACTTTCCTCTCTGGGCTAACTTGAGAGTATTGATGCAATCTCTTTACATCACAATACCAAGAAGCCTGTCCCCTCTCTTCCACAAAGAGACAAACCTCAAACACAAGGAAACAGAGATGATTTTATCTCTCTTTCCCCCTCCCACCAATTCCGTGGTGCTGCCGAGCTTATCCTGAGAGAAAAACTCAAACAAGTCTTAAAAAGAAAGCTTTATATAAAAAAAAAGAAAGAAAAAGACATAAGAATATAAACTCTGTATCAAGATGACAATACAGGGCTATTGCTTATAAGAAAATATGAATAAACAGTCTGATTCAAAAGATATCCAATTTGAAACATTCCAGCAAGTTACACACATGTAAATACACCCAAAACAACATAAAAGCCTATATTGTTTTTCAACCTGTACTTACAAGTTGGAAACAGAAGATAAGACGATAGAAAGAACCTTCTCATAGCTGAGAGACAAACAAAAGACCCAGAGTCCAAAAATTCCCTCCCTGACTTTGAAAAATCCAGTTTCCTGATTGGTCCTCTGGTCAGATGTTTGGTTCCCTTTGTTAACCCTTTACAGGTAAAAGAACCATTAACCCTTAGTTCTAGATATATCACAAGGCATGCTTCAACTCCGATACCATTGTAAGCAGCCCGTTCTGTGCACTTGATCAAAATTTTCTCAAAAATGCGCTGTTTGGGTTGGAACTTTCCACATTTCATCTCACCGGTATCTAAGTGGTTCACTGTGCTGACAGTTGATTTAAGGTCTGGTCAGCTACTGACGTAGGCAATTGGTGAGAAAGAGATTCCATTTGTTTTATAAAAAAAAATCGGCAGCAAAATTAAATACAAAATTAAAACAGATGCTAATTAAAAACAAGCCACTGTGGAATAGTTACATTGTGCCTGAACCTAAATGCCTGACACACCCAAAATTTCCACTGATTTCAATGAGTTTTGGATGCACTAAGAATGCATGCAGGATCAATGGTATGTTTGAGAATATATATTTTAAAGTACATTGCAAATAAAAAAAGGAGTTTGTTGTATTGTTGCCTGCAACTATTGATTAACTCCACAGTGCTCCAGGTATATATTTGGTATCTCTATAGTGGAAACATTTAAAAGATCCTGAGTTGCGTAAATCAGTATTGAACAATACTATAGCGTTACAGATAAAGTTGTTTCTGTTCTTTAAATCTTGGTCAAAAGGGGAAAAAAATGCAAAATCCATGTTAGTACAATAGGGAAGTTGCAAATTTGAACTCATGAATCAAGAAGTGGAAACATTAAGGTTCTAATGGCAACAATGACTCACCCAGACATACCCCTTAATAGTATTTTCAATGGCTAAATGTAGAACTCTGTATAAAATAGGTGTAAAGTTTCTATTGGAATGTTAAAATGAGTATTTCCTAAATAGGTGTTGTCACGGACTCACAGATCGTGCCCACTCTCGGCCCTGTGCGGTCTGTGGGGGGTGCCCCTTTTAGTGAGACAGCCCTTCTCAGGGGTCCACTCTCTCTCAGGGTCAGGCCCCTCCACCTCCTGGAGCCGCACCTCTCTGAGCCTTAGCACTGTCTCTGCTGTGGGCCCCCTCCGGGAGTCCACGCACTCTGGACCCCCTAGGCCTCTTCACCCCCTAAGGGGCTGATGCAACCCTATTCTCTAGACCAGAGTGACTCTCAGCCAGCATAAAACAGGTGGGTTTATTGAGAGTTGAACACAGCACAGGAAACTCTCAGGGCCCCAGGCCTGGCCTCTCACAATAACAGTACATCCCAGTCTCCCTCCATCCAGGTGGGCCCTCCCTGCTTCCCCTCGCCGGAGACCCCTGCTTCCCAGCTGGGTCTCTGATATCCCCGCCCTCAAGCCCCGCCTCAGTCCATTGTCTTCTCTCCAGGTAAACAGGGTTATAAACAGGAAGGCCTGAGTCCCCTCTCCTCGCAGCTCTCCTCTGGCTGAAACCGGCTGGTCAGGTCACCAGGGTCCTCTCTCTGCAGCCCATTGTCCTCCCACTGGCCAGAACCGGTTGTGTCTCCTGGGCTGGGGTCCCTCTCCCCTCACCTCGTTAAACCAGTAACACCTAGGGACATTGAGTCCCACCCCCTGTGCATGGAAACCCTGGAAAAGACAAAAAACCCCAAGAAAAACCCCCCACTTCATCACAGGTGTGCATTCAGATTTGCAACCTTTATGTTGCAGAACCAACAAGGTTTCCGCACTTAATAGATTCCTCTTTCCTCACCCAGAAAAACGAAGAGGAAGAAAGAAAAAACGGAAAGCGGCGTGCTGCAGATGATGGTTTCTATCGGGGAGGTAGTAGGCAATGAGATGGACATTAAAGAACTGGAAAGGAACGGAAAAACGGGTTGGAGCCCTTTATATACTACAAAATAGCAAGGGGACAAAGTCCTTTTCCCCCCTTTTGCAGGTCCCCTTTAATAGAAGTCTTAGATAACTATCCAAAATAGCTACAACAGATGTTTTCTCACTAGCTACAGGCATACAAAACCTTAAAACCACATTTTTCTCTAACCAAGCAGCCTATTTTCACTCTAACACCATTTACCTTTACACTGACTGTAATGCATCAATGAACTACCTCATACTTACTGTTGTAGCCCTTGCTACCCCAAGGTAGCAGGCTAGGGCAAAGCACAGAACCTCCCAATGACCCATGATGCGTGCTGGACAAACCTGGCCCAGCACGTATGCCTATATATACTTTATAGGAGTGCAGATACTGGCATACGCCTACGCAGCTCTGCGTAACGCCCATCTAACTGCCGTGTGCACCAGTGGAGACTCCACACACCTGCAATTCACCTGGCTGCAGCCAAATCTTTCATTTCATGGTTGAAAATGTAGATAACTGGCACTAGGGTATGAGAGACCTCCAGCTGTTGCTGTAATGGGCTGGAAGCCAACCTTATCATGAGTTCCATGTCTATAACAGCTCTATGGGGGAAGGGGAAAGACTCCCTAAGAAGGCCCCATGTACGTTACATTTAAAATTAGGCTCAACCATGCATTAGCAGGCAGGCAACAATCTTGCACCGATTGGGAATTGCAGAATATAAGACTCAGTAGGTCCCAAGAGATCTTTGATTTCTATGATAGAAGGCCAGAAATTCAGCAAGCAACAGCATGTTCAGATGCTTGGAGGCTGAGACCTCTAGCCATGAAGCTTTGTGTTTCTGTCCCCCCACTCTCCTTGATGAGCAGAATCAAAAGCTGTCTCATGACTGCAAAGTTGTGGGAGTACATTGCCTGGCAGGGACAACATACATCATCATGGGGAAGTGAATTACTCACTGCCATGGCAGTGTCTTCTAATTTGAGTTCCTTCCTACTGCTTTTCTTTCCAACTTCTCAAGCTGACTGAATGCAGAAGATGCAGTCAATGTACAAAGAATATTTTATTCCCACTCAGAAGAGCAAAAGGCAACTGCGAGGCATGGCGTGCCTTCCTGAACTTCTCTCTTGTCTTCACCCATCAAACTGAGGCTGTGAACTCGATCACTGCATTTTACAGGGAAGAACAAACACAGAAATCTAGTTCGGGTTTTTCTCCTTACTTCAAGTGAATTACCAGTCTGATCTAGATCTTTGTCTCAGTTTATATCTGATCATCAAGTAAAAGTCAGTTTAGATGAACTCTTTTAATCCAATTCTTAGTTAAAATTCTCAAATCAGAATCACTTACCTACTGACTGTCCAGTTTACCAAAATGTTTCTGTTGACTCAAAATCATTTTGGGGATATCGGCTGTACCATGTATATCTACACAGAAATCCATGAAAGAATGTGGTGTTGGAAAAAGGAAGAGTTTTATTAGAAAAATAGACAAGGGGTTATGTTTCACGGGGAGCTGGACTTTCCCCGAGAGAAACTGTTTGTTTGTTTCTCATGCATATACAAAATTATTACAGATACTTGCACATGTCCCATTGGATAGACTCCACATTTGATTTAAGCCAGCCCGAATAACACTCTTCAGAGCTTCTCGATTAAGAATCAGCAATGACCTTGTTCGTGCAGTTCTCTACACAAAATTAATTTTGTTTGAAGTTTTTCCCACTGACCCAGATGCCAGGTTTAGAATTGTGTGACCTTCACACATTCCTTGCAATGGTTCTAATTAAAGGTTAACACTTTGGGCTCAAGAGGCCAGTGGAACACCTCTGATCTGGGTTGGATTCAGCACTTGTTGAAGTCTCTGACATATCAGAGCTAGCAAGGATGAAGAGGCTCTCCATTTTTGGGAAGAGGAGACAGTACACTAACATTCCCTCACAGTGGCTGTCATAGGAACACCTATATTGTCTCAAAGGGAAGTATAGATCTCTTTAATGATGAGATCAGATGTTGCAGTTTGTAAGCACAGGGTGGGAAGGGAAATTAAACACAACGATCTAATGGCCAAGAGAACCAAGGCAAGTGAAATCCCAACTAGCTCCACTCTGACCAGAAAAACTGCTACAGTAAATGCCAGCCATGCATGTTGCCTGGGATTGGCAATGGGCCAGCATCCCCACAATGCCATCTTTACAAATGCCTGTCACCCCAACACTGTGAAATCATGATCTTTAGTGCCTGCTCCTTCAGAGCACTTAGCACAACTGCTAGCACCATATCCAGTGCCATGTGTCTAGTTAGCATCTTCCCAAAAGCCTGGTCATGATTCCATATCCCCTAGGGCTCAAGGAACAAAAGTCCCCATGCAGCCTCATCCTGCTCGCTCACTGTGTCACACATAGTCCAGGATCTCTGTTTCCATTTCATTCTCACTCCCATCAGAAGGCTTGAAGTCCTCCTCTTCATCCTCCTCCTCCTCTCCAGAGCCATACGTCAGCTGTTCTTTGCCATCTTCAGCGTTCAACGTACTCGAAAACAGAGCTTAGTCAGAAAGAGAGAGAAGATAAGATGTCAACATTACTTCCCTCCTCACTAAAACCAAGGATGTGTTTAAAGATAAGATTAACAGAGCCAGCCAGAAGATGTAAAAGTGCAGATCATAGTTACAATCAGACACCTTAATGAAACCAAATCAAAACTCAAACAAAAGCAGTTTTCCTGTGCCAGGAGGTTTTGCATTTAGAGCGATCGTGCATCTTATTCCAACTGAAACTAACCTAATTCCTTGGGATATTGGTTTGGCCCAGGACCATGACAAGAGAATTTCCTCTCCTGTCCTTGCTCTATTACAGTATGCTATTAAATTAAACACATTAATGAAAAGATCCAGATGCTCATGTTTTTATAGTTGTTCAAATTGGTGGCAAGAGTATCATGGAACGAAGACATTTAAGACATAGAAACTATGACATTAGGAAGGCAAAGCTGGGAGGTTCTTACCTGCAACTATTTCATACTCACATGCCTCCATTCACTTTGCTGGTGTTCAGATGACAAAATCTAGTTACATTTTCCCAGACCCACAGAGTTTTAGGTCTTTCTCTAATGGCCTAACAAGTGCTGCTTTAAGAAGAGCAGGTGTCCTGCACGTATCCAGGTTGATAACATCACAATAACATTGTATATGATGAACCAGGGGATCTAGCACCTACATCTAACCAGGCAGACTGAGTCTCCTACCACAAGAGAAGGGGATCTACAGCAGGAAATGAACAGACAAGTTCACTGCTCCACTGCAAAGTGCAACCCTGTGACTCAACTGCTCCCAACAACATGCCCCATAGTGTCTGGAAATGTTTTTTATAACATACCCTCCAATGCTCAAAACCCCAGAGCCATCCTTACCGGGTCTTGTGGATCTGATGATATGCTTTATCATCAGAGACATGGTATCCCTCAGATCATCACTGGTCTTTTGAAGGCACCATCCATCCCGTTCTGTGCATTCTGTCTCCATGCCATCATTCCGATGGATGATTTTCTGTAAGCTAAATAGTGGGCAAGAAAAGTCAGCTCCTGCAACCAGATCTGAATCCTTCCTGTGCTGTCAAATATCACGTAGGGCACGAACAAGGCTCCATCATCCCAATGAATTGTGCTGTTTGCCTGAACGGCCACATTGCTGTGTTTCCATAACTTAATTTTTTACGAGGCTTTGTTGTTGGCCTTTTACTCAACCCCCAACCTGGAAGGTCAGTGGACTGCTCTTCATCTGGTCCCTGCCCTATGACCTGTCGAGCATGAGTGGCCCTAGCAGAAGTTTAAACTCCTGCTGCTATAGTTTTCAGTCACTGGAAGGCCTGCAACCAGAAAAATCAGAGTGATTCAGGGTTGCATTCATGAAAAAGATTAAGTAGTAAAAGGCTGTACTGCTTCCCTTCAAGGATCTCGTAGCATGTCACAAACATAAGACCTCAATCGTAGAGTTTGTTGGGAATTTTCCACAGAAAAAGGTAGTTTCTGCAAAACTGAAAATTTTCACTGGAAAAATTTAAATTTTGCCAGTTTTTCAGTTTTTTATTGTGGGGGAAAAAAAAATCAAACCAAATATTTCATTTCAGGTTGATTCAATCCAAGTTGGAATATTTCATTTTGGTGAAATGACCTAAAACATTTTGTTTCAAATCAATTGTATTGTTCAAATGGTTTACACAATAAAGAATCAAAATTTTTCAGAATATTTTGTTCTGTGAAAAATTTCAATAATCCAACATTTTGTCTCGGACTGAGATGAAAACACTTGTTAAATATCGGAATTTCCCACAAGGCAAAAATGCAGAATTTCGCTCAGCTCTACTTGCTAGACCCCTGTAAGGTAAGAAAATTATTTCCAATGTACAGAAGGAAAGACTGAAGCATAGACAGATTGCATGAGTCAGCTGCAGAACCAATAAGAGTCCCAGGCCTGTGCTTCAACCACTAGATCATGCTTTTTCTCTCAAGTAGGTTTCTCTGGCTGTGCTTTGTTCTACTTGCCTATAGTACCTCAACTAGCTCTACCCTTTCCCTCTGTAACATTATAAGCAGCTTATGAATGCAGAGGGGAATGATAAGACTGTAAATTAAATGCTTTTCTAAATGTGATGGCGAGTTGTTGGTTACATTAAGTGTTTGTAGTGTATATCTTTAAACTTACAAGGGTATGTGTGTGTACATGAAAATCCGAACTAAAGTAACAATACATTACCCCAGAATTATGTGACAATTTGTTTTTCCTTCTGCAGCTTAAATATTTATCCAATGGGAGTAAGGCCTAACCTAATCCTGTTGAAGTTAATAGGACGTTTCCCACTGATTTCAGTGGATTGGGATCAGGCCCAAAACACATGTTGGGAAAGTATATTTTGGTAGCTCATACAACTTCACTAGGAAGGAATTTCTAATGTACATAAAGTCTGTCTGTGGAGAAACTAGGAATCTCCTAAGTATCAGGGTCAAGGAAAAAGATAGGAGGTTGGGTACAAATGGCAGCCTTGGCAATCAATCATCTGACCATCTGCAAAATCTCCCTTGGTCAAAAGATCCAGCTAACTAGGTACCTGTCCACGTTCAAGTCACAGAGCTGATAGAACATCTGTCGATATGGAGGCAGATCTCCTTCCTGGAAGATATAGATGGAGTCCTAGAAGGAGACAAAGACAAAGACTCAATGGGCATTGCAAATCATTTCCACACCCAAGACATGGGGCAACAGTACAGCATCGCTACACAGTAAAGATCCTTCCTTACAAGCTATTTCAGGATCCAGGCATTTCCTATATGAGTTTGGTTCCCTGACAGGAAGAGAGAGAGCGAGAGCAGGTGAGTGTGTGCAGTAGAGGACAAAGTCAGAGTATGGATGCAGCAGAACTGCACTGCAACCTGCCGGCCACAGCAATCAGAACTAACGCAGCAAAGTTCTGTGGAGAAAGCCATTCACACCTATTAACAGGTGCACGATCAGCTGCCATTACAGGAAAACGGAGAACGGCGAAAGTATAGACTATCCTGTTTCCTTATTTCCTTTGCTTTACTGGATTCTATAGAGCAATCCGAAAATGCACCATAATGGGCCTAAGACTTTTGCTATTCATAGCACTCCACAATCTGCTTCCTGGAATGCAATGAAAGTCGCATTCAAGGCAAAGGCTGAATGTGTGACTTTCCATACTTAGAAAAGACATAAAAACAACAGCAAACTTTGCAGTGATGTGGATGACTACTGGCTTTCCAGGTAAACCCAGTATACCACAAAGATAGCTAGAGAGGCAATATCTTCTATTGGATCAACTTCTCTCGGTGAGAGAGAGGAGCTTTTAGGCTTACAGAGAGTTCTTTTTAGCTAGTCACTTGCAGCTCCAAGTAAAATCTGTATCAATGTCTACAGTCCATCTGAGTCAACACTGCCCTCAAAAGAGTGACAAACCATAACAGATCCCCCTCCTATTATACCATTCCGAGCTCTTGGCAGGAGAGAGTAATACCTACTTTAAGTTTGTACTTGCTGGAAGCAGGTTTTTTTGCACTGGATGTACTCGCCGGGTCCAGCCCATGTTTTAGGTCCTGTACACTGACTGTGTGACTTACTGAAAGACATAAAGGAAGAAGATTCCTGAACTGCACAATATTTTGCACTTCATGGCATAGTATAGGATTTTAGCTGCTTCTCTACTTCACTTCAACTTTGTTGGCAGCAGAAAAATAGCCAGCACAGTAAACGTTAGTGTAAATGTTCATTTTTCATTCCTCAACTTCATTCTCTCTACCACATTTTTTGGCAGGAAGATCATTTCTGCAGCTACTGGGATGTATTTCTGATATGGCCTCATTCAACTTGACTCCTTTCTCATTTCTGATCTCTCACCTCTCATTATTACCCCTGGCTCCATCAGCCAGACACGTGTTAAGACATCCCTCAAAGGGCAACACTTCCACAGGTTTTAAAAAGACACACACATTGCAATCTGAGATAAAGGAAACCTCAATAATCAACTGAAATAAGTTGCACTGTGTTCTATTCACCCACCAACAGCAATGAAAGGATGAAATGAAGAAGCCAAGTTAAGCTGCGCGCCCCTTTCAACTTCTTTGCCTGTTCAGCATACCTGGTTTTTTGATAGTGATGGGCAGACTGTAATTGTACGTGCTGCGTTTTGCTTTCACGGGCATGTCACCAGGGGCGTAACCTGGAGGCCAAGAAAGAAAACAGTCTTTGAACAGAGACCAGCATCCCATAGAATATTCCAGCTTTTATAACAGGGTATTGGATTGGGGTTTGAAAGGAGAGCCAACCACTAGCATGTGTTGATTTTGATGGGATGGAGAGAGACAGAAAGATCAGGAACATAAAGCTATTTAACATGAAAAGGTGGGAAGATGTGTCCTGTCACTGACTTACACATGGTCATTGACCTCAATTTCCCCCTCTGTAAAATGAGGATAATACTACTTAGAGATTTAGTAGTTTGTGAAGAGCTCTGAGATCCCTGAAGAACAGGCACTATCATCATTGTATGAAACCCCCATACACAAAAAGAGAAACCTAAATTTACATCTCAGATCTAAAACTATGACAGGGAACATATGAAATGAATGTACCAAAATGCAATATAATGAGATGTTTTGTACAGAGCTGAGCACTGTATTAAACTCAAATAGACCAAATGAATTGGTAAAAACAACACACCCCAGATGTGTTACAATGGCATAAGTTGAAAAATCATAAACCCTCAATACATTGTCTATAGCATCTGATAGGACACTATGGGATTTTTTTTTTTGCAGGGTGGATGAGAATGGATAAGAGGCAGATGCATTCTTGAGTTCATAATGCACATTCCTCCATTTTGCACAAGGCTTATGTGCTTTCCCAGCTGGTGGCACTAAATCTTTTGTTGTTTTGTTTTCTTTTAAAAGAAATTGCTTTTCCAGCATTAGTTGGCCAGATGGACAAGTCATCCTTGTAACACCCAATTTGTCCCTTCTGGAAATGGAAGAAATGACAAAGAAATAAACCCTTTGGTGGCATTTTAAATATCTCCCTCTTCTGAAACTGTAACAGTCCTGGAGAGGGAGGGAAGACAGCAAGATAGCCCATTGACGTGCATTTGTGTTCTGAACACATGGAGGAAGGAAGTTGAGTAGCTTTTTGTTAGGCCTGGAATATGCCCAGTGGCCAAATAAAAGTCCCTCCTGCTCCTCTAACTTGGGTTTTAGATGCCCCCATAGATTCTAGAGAAGGAAATTCAGAAACAATGACCAATATGATCTCCTCTCCCGCACCTTCCTTCAAACAAAAAGCTTGAGGAAAGAGGCTCTGAGGGTTTAAAAACAAATAGAAAGAGCAGCAGAGAATCCTGTGGCACCTTATAGACTAACAGACGTTTTGGAGCGTGAGCTTTCGTGGGTGAATACCCACTTCGTCAGACGCAGAGAAATAGAAAGAGATGACAGAAGAGTTGCAGAGACAGACTGACTAGGAGGCAGAGAGAGAGTCTGTCTTGCTTGGGCCATTTTACCAGATTTCATTCCACAGCGAATTCTGAAGTCCAGGACTTGATAAATCTTTGCTTCGGGATGTTTCCTGGGGTCATATCCATACCGAACCCACAGGCTTCTCCAGGGACCTGTGAGCTGCACAGGCACAGAGTGTGAGTGGTTACAAGGGACAATACAGAGATGTAGAGTATTAATAAGCGCTACAATGTTTCCCCAAACTATTTATTTTACAGATTCTCTCTCCCTCTTTTCCTCCCTTCCAACACATTCATTTAACATCTAACCTTGGGGAAAGAAAGGCTACACGCTGCAAATATTTGTGACTTCAGAAATGAAGTCTAAAGCTCACAGCAGAATTTTTCTGAAGGCTCTTGCTAGCATTTCCAGATGGATAGTCAATTTGACCATTTGTTACTATAACAGCTAGGCAGACCAGAACCAATAGAAGCACAAAGCCACTGCATCGCTCATTGCTTTAACTGGCAACTATGTGTGGGGTCCATTTGGAAGCAAGATTTTCCTCCTCTCTCCTCCCTGCCCAAAAAAGGTTGGAACTCCTCCTTAAGGAAATTTAATGCAAAGCTTTGGGTACCAGACAGTGGATTCTGAACAGCAGATAACCAGGAATTGTCCATAGACATCCAGCTGGTCCTCTCATTCCTTTGCCCCCAAGCCTGCCTCAAATAAGAACAAGCTACACAGCTGGTATACAAAGAAACTCACCATATAATAGGCCAAATACGGGAGCAGAAGTTTAAGCTTGTCCGGATGGACACTCATATTGGCCTTTACAGCATTTCGAGACCAGACGGGACGAATCTCAAACAGCTAAAGAAACATACAAAGTGGAGAGTAAGGGTTACTAATGCCAATTTTGATTTCCTGATTCGAATCTGCTTTTTATTATAGCCTCTGGCGCAGACTAAATGCTGTCAGCAACATTTCTACAGCGCAGCATGATGGCAATGGAGAGACAAGTAAAAATAGGCCTTATTTAAGGGATGTTGGCACAGTGAGGGAACAAGCTTGCCTTTCATCTCTGAACAGACAGGCTCAAATACTGACTTAGGTGGCACACGAAATGAACAGTGGTCTCAGCTTAGTCCCTAGGCAGCGGCCTGTCCCATCCACAAAAACACACCAGAAAATTCGGTACAATAGACAGACTCTGCTCCTGAATGACCTGAGCTGGTCAGGCTCAGGCAAACTGAAAGATATGGTTTCACAATAAATGCCACACAAAAAGGATACATTTTCAGAACTATGGGTAGGGTTTCAGACATTACATCCACTGCCTTTAACAGAGTTGTTCCTGACAAACTTTTATTCCATACATCTCACATTTATGATCACTTAATTAACTCAATGTTTTAAATACTTGGGGAAGTGGAAAAAGGTAATGGACATACCACCTGGCTGTTCAGGTTTCAAATAACTTAGAATAACTATAGCTTCTCCTTGATGGTTTAAGCCATGCCCTATCCTTCAGTGTATTTACTTCTGCTTCCAATAGAATTTTCACAAAACCATGAAGAACCCTAAAACTCTTGGCAATGAGAATTTTAAGCATCCTGGGGATCTAATATTTCTGTAGCACCTTACCCCTCAAGATTTCCAAGGACTTGGCAAACATTTAATATTATAACCAGGTATGTCCATGTTATCATTCCCATTTTAAAAATCAAGAAACAGAGAAGGGGATAAAACTGACAAAATTACACAGCACATATGAGGCAGAAATAGAAACAGAACCCATGAGTTCCGGCTTTCAGTTCCCTGCTCTAATGATCAGACCACACTTTATCATTCACCATCACATTTATAATATGGCACCTTGATCAGTCCTGAGAATCCTTTGCAGAGGCCTGTAACATAATGTTAAACAGATCTATAAAATAAATCCTTGTAGACAACAATTTTCCAGGAAGCCAAAAGTTACTGAAGGCAGCCTGTGAAGTTTCTCCCACACACTGTGCACTGGAGTTGTTTGTGGCCCAGTCCTTTCCCCCAAGATTTGGCCTGTACCTTTCTCAGCTCTTCCTCCACTTTTTTATCCACAGGATTGGTGCACACTTTCTTCCAGGTCTGCACTGCAGGCTCTAGCGGCTTAGTCGGGATGTCATCATCATCGAAGTTCACAAAGATGGCATTGTGTGGTCGACGGGCCCTGCCGAGACCGATCAGGTTCTCACAAGACACCTGGGGATTGTTGTAGCCATCCCTAAGAAGCAATGCAAAGTATGTGTAGCACTTTCCTCCTCCTTCTCTTTTACACAGTGGCCTCCACTGAAACATGTGGAAGTTTAGTTTATTTTCTGGTCCTAGAAAAACTAGTGCTGGGGAATGACATTAGGTAGAATTTCTGAACTAGGTTTCTGAACTAGCCCTTTGCCTCTCAAGATCTAAGGCTGGAAGATATTTGGGTCCCAAGTAAATGTGGATTTGGGTAGTCCAAGACAGATCACCATTAAAGACTCTCTTATGGATGGTCCAGAGTGAAAAAGTTGAGAATCACTTTTCCAATGAGAAAACTATGATCCATGTCCAATATCCCTAAGACAGAGCTTCCATGTACTTATTTTAACTGAAACAAACCTTACACCAGTGGTCTCCACCCCCTCCCTGGAGCCAGGAGTGGGGCTGCAGCTCAGGGGAGGTGGGGGGAATGCAGACAGGGCCAGGGGGCCGAGCCTGGGGCTGAGAACGGAGCCACAACCAGGGGCCATGGCTGGGGGTCGGAATGGAGCCGCAGGCAGGCCTGCGGCTGGGTGCGGAGCCACACTGAGGCTGGGGACAGGGACAGGGACAGGTGCGGGGCCAGGAGCTGGGACCCCAGCTAGAGGCAGGACCAGAGCAGAGCTGGGGGCGGGGTGGTGCTGGGAGGCACTCCCTACCCGCTCCCCTCAATGGGGGCTGGCATGAGCCCACTGTGCCCCTCTGAATGTTCCTCCATGCCCCCCGGGGTGCATGCCCCATAGTTTGGGGACCTCTGCATTACATGTTAGTCACTCAACCAGAATTTTCAATCCACAAAGGCAGGCCTAGCTTCCACGGGTATCTACTCTATGTTCCTATTGCTACAGTCACCAAGAGTACAGAGACACAGAGAGGTGAGGCAATGGAGCAGTTAAAAATTCAATCCTGCAGTCTGATTATATTTATTTACACTTTTTAGCTCAAATGAAGGACAATAGTGAGAAAAATAAAGATGTTTCTCGTGGGAGACATCACAGATTTCATTTTTATTGATGGCAAAACAAACAAAGTAACAGAAGCAAACAGTTCCAGTGAATGCCAGCTCAGCAACACTTAGCACGTGCACTTGCACCACTCTCCATCAACCTCCAATCCACTGGAAACACATGGAAGCCAGCCAAAAGGCCTAACCGATACAACTTCACATTATCCTGCAGGGTCCAAGTCCTAGGAGCGGGAGAAGTGGGAATTTTGTCTCTTGTGTCTCGATGCAACAGACCCTCAACCCAAAGTTTCATTCGGGAGCCCTCCAAGGGTGCTTGATGAAAGAAAAAGTTTTAAAGCAGCTATTAAAATGGGATTTCTCAGTTTACCCGCCAAGATTTCTATGGCAGGGGAAAGAGAGAAAGAAGCTGCCGAATAGTCCCAAGCTGCATCTCAACAGTGGGAGAAGAGTGGAAATTTAAAACAACCCCCCCCCCCAAAGATTTCTTTTGTTATAGTTTAAGTTTGAATTTAAAGTGGACAGAAGGCTATTAAGGAAGAGAATGCATGGGATGGAAAATGTAAACACAGGTGAGATCATAACTCTTCAAAGTTCTGTGGGAAAAACCTATCTAAGGTACTTATACGGCATTCATCAATGTAGTGAGAGAGCACCTCACAGCTGGTAATGTATTTTTCCTCACAAACATCTGTGAAGTAGGGAAGTGCTATTATCCCCCTTTTATAGATTGGAAACTGAAGCATACAGACAAGTGATTTGCCCAGATCTCACATGATGTCTGTGCCAGAGTGAGAAATTAACCCAGGTCTCTGAAGTCTTAGTCCATGACCTTGACCTTGACTATACTTCCTTTTTCTCAAAACCTTGAATGCCACAAGATGGAAATTCTCTGCACAATAAGATTTGATATCACATTAATACTTTTCCAGTAAGAACCACATTTACATACAATTCTCTAGGATACTACAGACTATTCTTGATGTTTGTTTTGAGACTGCCTGAAAGCAAAGTGAGGCGAGATTGCAGTGCTATCAACCAGTCCGTATTTCCCAAAACTCTTACACAGTGCAAGGTTTCTCCACAGGGCTCCTTTATTCAATCCCCAGTAGGCTAGTGCAGAATTACTTCCCCACAGTATACTGTCTACCCATTTCTTCCTTTTTTTTTTTAAATCTCTGTGACAATGGCCTTTTTTTTTTCCGAATTCAAAGGAAGTCCACTAAACTCAAACCAGAAACAACTTAATAGGCCACAATCCCCAACTAAGCAACCCCTTATCTCCACTCTGGTAAGACCTATTTTGTGCAGGTGGCCATAATTATCAACTCAGTCATTTCAGAACAAAAATAAGGAAACAGAAATAAGTGACTTCCCCAAGATCACAAGCTTGCTAGTGGAAGAGCTCTTGACTTTCAGAGCTTCATTTAGCCCATGCTACCTTCCAATCTTTTGTCCAGATTGTATTGAAAACAAACAAAGCTAACATGGAAAGGGAGATATAACAAAGGCATGTATTGGTTATAGCAGTTTGCCCTGATGAGGCATATGACTGAAACATTTTAAAATGCTGCTCTGAAATAGCACAGATTCCACATTAAAAAACATACACTCAGTGGGATATTGGTTATTTTAAATCTATTTTTTTCTCATTTCAATTACACAGATAGACTCTGGACAAAGAAACAAAAGCCTCCTACGCTTTGGTCATGATCATTGCCTGATACAAACAAAATGACCCCCAAGATCATCTAACCCTTTCAATTTTTCTTATAGGCCATTTTGAAAGATCCTTTACTACTGAACCAACTCAGTTATACTACAAGAGGTTTCTTCAGGTAATGAAGCAGGAATAGCCTCCCAGTGAACTTGAAAATTCAGATTTTATAAGTGATATGCTGGCCCAGTAAAAGGTTTCTATTATCTAGTCATTCAAGAGACGATGTAACTATTCACTACATCACAAGAAAAGGCACTCACCGGTGTTGTACATCTGGCCGATAGAAATAGTCTATAGGGGTATCCAGACGTGAAAAAATAGGTGGGGGAATGTAGAGGGGTAATTCCCTATTAAAGAATTCCTCCTTTTCTGGTTTGAGCATCAAGATCTTGTCATACATAGAGATCTGTTTGTTCTCAGGTCCAGAATGCATTGCCAGGTACTGGAAATCAGACATTCCTATGAGGAAGGAAAAGTCAAGATAAAAAGGTGTGTATCAGAGACAATAATATGCTGCACAGTACCCAGTTCTCCTTTCCTTAGATACCTCTGGGAAGATGCTGTTTCCTGCACTGAGTTAAATAGCCAATTGCAGCTCCCACTGGCCGCAGCTCGCCATTCCAGGCCAAAGGGGGGTATGGGAAGCAGCGGCCAGCCTGGAACGGCAAACCGTGGACAGTGGGAGCTGCAGTCAGACAAACCTACGGACGCTACAGGTAAACAAACCATTCTGGCTCGCCAGTGGATTTTCCCTGACAGGCTGAGTGCCAAAGGCTGCCAATACCTCGACTAGGTAACAATTCACATTCGGGAAGCAGCACCCTGGTGATAGTGCATTCATAAAAGCTCTCTGGAAACCTTGTCCTACTTTCATTTTTCAAGCATAATACTTTATATTTCCTTATCTTAAACACCTGCCAAGCAGTTAACTAAAGGTTAAAAACAATAATACATTACTGTCCATGAAAATACAACTTTTCCCCTTTATCCTGCATAGGTGCATCCATTATAAAACATGTTGGATTACAGTATAACCCAATACAACAGCAGAGAGGACAATGTGTTATTAAGTCACAATACAGAAGGGGGATGGTACCAAATCCAGCTCACCACATTGAATTCCCTAGATACCAGTGTTGTGAGGCTGTCATGCAGGGTTTTCTGAACACAGTTTGTCAGACTCAACCAAGAGGGAGCACTGCCCTTTTCCCACCAGAACTGCTAGTCACTACTCCACACACATAGGCAGATCAAACTACTACCTTGAAATTTGTAAACAGTAGAGACAACCCCAAGAACTTCCATTTCAAACTTGACTTCCTGTTGGGTTTCTCCTTCAGCTTCCAGCTGCTTCCTCCTGATTTTCCTCTTTACCTTGAACAGCATGGAGGAGGTAGGGAAGCGGTTGGCACACACAGGATGGCAATAGGGATCCTTGGGGCGGAAGTACAACTCGAGCCTTTTTCCAGGGTCAGCATAGATCTACATCACCAAGAGCACAAGCACTTTTGAACATCAAATTTGTTCCTGCAAAAAAACCAACTGAATTTTCCTCTGCATCATGCCCTCCCCACCCACCTCCAAATCAAAATGCTATCCCTATCTTCCCTTAGCGACCATCACCTCCTTTCCATGGGGCACCAGCCCAGAGCACGTCTTTTTACCCCAGAGAACCATAGATTCTCACACTTTTATTTAGGTCATTTCCCTCCAAATACAGTCTATCTAGTACCCCTAGCTGACCCCTACTCTAATCACAACACGCACCTGACGGGATCACCCACAGCAAGAGAGCTCTCTGAACTGGATCATCCACCCTGACTCAGAAGTCTAGACCCTCTTCCCACGGCTCCCTTTATACACCACAGACACCATCATCCCCCTCCCCCCCCCCTCGAAGTTAACATCTCCAACATCTCCCTCTGTCCCGCTGCTTCCCTAGGATAGCCCCCAGCCTCCTTCCCCTTGAGGTCCCTTTAACCAGACCACCTCCCGCCTTCTAAGAAATTCTAGGCCCTTCTCACTGTAACCCAAACAACACTTACCAAGAACACCCCACTCCCCAGCGCGCCCCACTCCCCTCCCTGGGATTTCCTGGGACAATCACAACCCCAGGAAGCCCTTAGTTCCATCCCACTTTACCCCAGATGACTCGTACCCAGGAAACCCGCCAACAGGCCTGCAACCCGCCAGGAAAGGCCCCTGCCCCCGGGCTCCTTTACCCGGAGCTCGCCCTCCTCCTGGGTCCCCTTACCCGGGACACCCCCCTTTCTCCGCCCAGAGTCTGCAGCATCTTGCCCACGTCGCGCACCAGGCCCGGGTACTCCACACACACCAGCCGCGGGCCGCGAGGCAGCTCCAGCACGGCCGAGCCCTGCTCCCCGCCTCCCCCGGCCGCCATCTCCGCCCGGCCGCCCGCGCCTCCGGGACCTGATTCTGCGACCTCCTCGGGTCCGCTCCCCAATGAGCTCCCCCAGCCGCTGCAGCGCCAAGGTTCCGGGGAAGAACGGTTCCTGTCACAACAACGTGTCCCCGGCCAGACTGCCAGGGGCCAAGGTGGGGGAACAGCGCCCCCTTGAACAGCCTGGCTCTTGACATTCAGTAGCTTCCCAGCCCCCTCTCCCAAGGGCTTTGTGGCTCCAACAAGGCCTGACAGCCTTTCTGTGGCTCCCACCCAAATCAACCCATCAGGTTTGTGTGAGTCCTTCTGCTCTAGCCCCTTCATTGTACCTCTTCCACTTCTCCACAGCTTTGAGACCATTAACTAGCTTCCCTCCCACAGTGCCCTTGCTTTCACGCTCAAATCTTCCGCCTGTTACCTCAAGTCCTGCGTGAGGCTCCCACCCGCGCACCTCAGCCTATAGCCTCCACGCCCTTGTGTGGCATCTCCCAAACCTGTACATTTTACAACTCATTCGCTGTTCTTCCATTCAGGTTCTTATACCATGCCTATTATTGCAGTATCTGGGTGCCTTCCAGTGATGTACTGAGTAAGGTGGTTAGCCTTCGTGCAGTTCCTTTTCCAAGGATCCAGGAGTGGGAAAAGGGCACAGAGCAATGGAATAACTTGCCCCAGGTCACACAGCAGATCCATGGTAGAGGACAGAACAGAACCTGTGTCTTCTGACTATCAGGTCAGTGCCCCGTTTATTGGACCACATTGTCCTCCTTTTAGTACTGATAATTAACCTGGATATCTGTTTTTGTTTGTTTTGTTTTTTGGGGGGAGATGTACTGATGTAAATTATGGAGAAAGCCTAAGGTACACAGGTAGAGAGAACCTATCATTAAAAAAAAATTGTGCTTATAGAATAATTTTCTCTGTTTTTGCTGATTTAAATCAGAAGTAATTCCACAGCAGTGAGTAGAGTTACACATAAGACAGATGTACATGACAGCAGAATCAGACTGGTTCTATTTTAATTTATATCTAGTTTTTCAATGTTTTACACTTCTTAAATTTATTTTGTTGGTTTTTTAATTGTTTGCTTTTTTGTTGTTGCAGCTGTAGTTAATTATTTTATGCTACATCCAGAGAATGTTAGTAGAAGGTGGAAGTAGTATAGCCGATACCAAATGTTCAAAAATCATGAATCAGGACACCCAAAATCATGAGATTATTTTATAAATCATGATATTTATAATAAATAATTAATTTGGAGTTGTTTTTATATACGTTCTGTGTTTTAAGCTTTCAGGATATTCCAGCATCACATTTCTAAACTTTTCTCTGCAACCATTAAGGTTAGAAACTGGCATTTTTTAAAATGAAAGCTCAGATTTGAAATAGTCCCTTGTTTCTGGGAGCTGGGGCTTTAAGGAGTACACTAATTATCGTGAAACTCAAGATGATATCGTGCAAGTTGGCAACATTGCAATTGATAAATAAAACAATCATCATTTCCTATTACACATTATGTATTGAAAGAGTTCTTGCAATAGTTGCTGGTTAGAGAAGCAAGGTGGGTGAGGCAGTGGCAGTATCATAGCCAATGAGGTTAATCCGAGGCGTGATTATTGCTAGTGGAATCTTTTACTGGGCTGACTTCTGTTGGTGAGAGAGACAAACTTTCAAGCTTACACTGAGCTCTTCTTCAGCTCTGGGAAATGTACACAGAATTCACAGCTAAATAAGAGGTGGAACAGATTGTTTAGCATAAGTAGTTTGAGGTTAAGTAGTTTGAGGTTAATAGTCCCTAAAAATACATGTTAATTACTTATGCTAAACAATCTGTTCCACCCCATATTTAGCTGTGACGCTCTGTGTAATTTTCCCAGAGCTGAAGAAGAGCTCTGTGTAAGCTCGAAAGCTTGTCTCTCTCACTAACAGAAGTTGGTTCCAATAAAAGTTATTACCTTACCCACCTTGTCTCTCTAGTATCCTGGGATCGAGAGGGCCGACACCATTGCATACAATAGTTGCTGATATTCATCAGACCTACAGCAGAGGGCGCATTGGGACAGAATTCAGCTGACAGCGGCACTGTGGTTTGTTAATCCAACAGGGTGTTATGATCATTTAGAATAAGATTTAGATGTCAGTAATTACCTGGGTGAGCACAATAGGAATTCAGTGTTCGCCATGATAGAGACACATGTTTTTAAGTGAATATTTCAGAAAGAATTAACCTCTGTCAGAAATAAAATACTCTAGAGTTGCCAGGGAGTCTCATCATCTGCACTGATTCAGGTACCTGGAAGAACTTGCAGCCCTGTGGCTAGGTTTGGTATTTGCCACCTATCCACTTTTCCATCTTTCGCTCTTATGCCAGCTCTCCCTATCTACTAGCATATCCATTTCACTCCATTTGAAGGAAAACACGTGGGTGGACGGACCATGTCTCTGATCCTTTCAGGTCAGTGGGAGCTGCAACCACTTATGCCAGGGCTGAGTTAAGAATATCAAAGATGCTGTTCATGTAACAGCCAGTAAAAGAGACTCAAGGAGCATTGGTGTTTCCCCACCTCTCTATCCCACATTTCCTCTGCTCCTCCAACCTGAAGTAGGGCAAGTACAGATGTGTCAGTTCTCTGCCAGCTGTAGGGGTGGAGAGCTTGTTGCATGAAGTACCCAGTTCAAATATTGTGCGCTGGATCAGCAGTCTCATATGGGTGGCTTATTTTTTATTGTACACATGGATATGCGATACTTAGCTTCCCAATAGTCAGTTACACTAACGTTCAGCCCTGTTCTTATCTCATTAACCGTCACCCAGGCTATAGTGTTGAAGAATGAATACTTGCCACAATAATACATTTCCAAGCTCTAAGGCAATGTGTGACTTTAACAGGTTTCTAATATGCGCTGGTGTACAGGTGAGGTATGGAATGGATAGGACTATGGCAAGTTAAGTCAGTTGTTCTGATCAGCAGTACCCCATCTCCAGTACACAGATCTTGGGTTCTGTCTTGCTTACACTGGTGTAAATAAGGAAGAGTTATGTTGGTGTGAAACTGGTGTGAGAGCAGAATCACATTCACAGTTTTCATCCTCCAGTATACACAAACACACACACTCACAACTTGCCATCACAAATTCTTGAGCAACTTTTGTGAATCCTGCGTAAGGCTGGCTTCTGGCTTTCCTTCTGTGTCTCCATTTTGTGTTTGTGTTTCCGTCTTGTGTACAGCTATGTCATGGACTGTGGCAGACCTCAGGGGGAACTGCCCATGCTGCAGGAAAGGAGGGACTTGTGAATACTAAATATGAACTGGGAAACCAGCACATCCCTCAGCCCACACCGCTTCCCGGAGCCCCTATTGGCCTGGAACGGTGAACCACGGCCAGTGGGGGCTGCGATTGGCTGAACCTGTGGATGCTACAGGTAAACAAACCGTCCCGGCCCACCAGCGGATTTCCCTGACGGGCCGCATTCCAAAGGTTGCCAGTCGCTGTGCTAGATCATTAAATATGGGCAATATAGATCTCTTCCTATAAAAGGCACTATCCAACTGGGTCATTAAAGATTCCACGGGATTTTTTGTTAGAGTAGGGGATCAAATTCCAGTTTTGGAAGTTACATTTTTTCTATCTAAACTCCTACTGCAGTTTCTTTTTTATTTTCTCTTCTGTCGTGTAGTATTTCTTTGAACTGTTAAGCAGCTGCCACATTCTACTCCAAAGGTGGCTGCCTTTAGCGGAGGGTGAAATGGTTCCTGACTAAGATTGTCTAAAGTAAGTAGTGATGCTTGGTGCCTAACTTGACATATCTTAAAGGTGCCTGATTTTCTAATAACAGCTGCTCAGCACTTTCTGAAAACCCAGCTCATTTTTAGTGTCTCACCTTGGGCACTCAGACTTTTGAGAATTGTGGCCAGTATTTTTTTTATTAGTATTAACAACAGAAAGTAGTTTTGAAAATAGCTTGCATGATAGAATGGGTATCATATTATAATATTAAACAGACTGGACTAAATTCAGCTCTCACTTACAAGTCATGAAAATTGAGAGTAACCCCATTGACTGCAGCAGTTACACCAGCACAACTGAGAGCAGCATGTGCCCCATTTCCTCCCACACTTCTGCATTGTATTTTATTGCTAGCAAGCTCAGCATTTGAAGGTATTATCACTTCAAGTTCTTAGCTTGTTTTCATGTGGTTTTTTATTAGACAAAAAACAAAATAAAACAAAGAAAGTCTTCGTAAGTCCTGCCAGTCGCAGGGCCACGTGACTCTACCACCCTTTATCTCCCTCTTTGTGCCACATTTTCCCCCGCTCATCTTTGTAATCTGACATTTTGATTTGTTCACTTATATGCTTGTTTTTCTCCTGTAAGAAGATTTGCTGAATCATCAGGGAGGAGGCAGGAGCACAGGAGGCAGCTGGCGGGCAGTGATAAAACCGCGGCCACATCCAGCCTCTAGGTTTTGCCAGTGACAACCTGTCAGTTTAAGGCCTGAGTCACATTCCATTTCTGAGCTAAGATTGCTGGAGGATGCTGGGATTGAAGGAGTGGGGCAAAGGAAGAAATTCCCCAAAATTTAAATTATTAACTTTGACAGCTATTATTTATTATTGTTAATAATAATAATAATTTGTATTTTTATTACCATGGGCCCAGAGCCCCAGAGGTATTGAGGCACCTAGTTCCCATTGAAATCAATGGAACTTAAGCATCTAAATCACTTTTGAGTATCTGGGCCGAAGCGCCTAGGAGTCCCAGACGCGGGCCAGGGCCTCATTGTGCTAGCACTGTGCAAACACAAAACAACCAGGAGGCCTCATGTTACTGTCCTGTGAAGCTTACAATGATTCCTATGACAAGGTGAGGATGAATTGCTCAGTAAAGGCTAATTCGTGCTAACTAACATATGTGGTCCCATCAGTTTCAGTGGGGTTGGTTGTGTAAGGCAGGCAGGATGTAGCTTTACATTTTTAAAGATGTCAAGTAGCTGTTTTTAGACATCACAGTGGCTAGTTTTATGTGCTGAGGCTTCCAGACATTCATGTTTCTGCTTATTTTAATCTTGTGTTTTGAGAGAATGCACCAAATTCAGGTGGTGCAACTCCACTGACGTGAAGAGCGTTGCACATGGTCACATTACAACAAGCCTGAATGTGTCCTAGAATGTCTAATGGTGATTACCAGGGTCTGGGAGGTCAGATGCCTGGGTTCGGTGTTCAGCTGTGTTACTTAGATTAGACAAGTCATATAATTTATCTGTGCCTCACTTTCCTTGTCTGTAAAATGGGTCTAATAAAACGCATCTATCTTTGGAAAATACTTTGAGATCTTCAGTTAGAGGGTGCTATGTAAATACAAAGTATTATTATCCCTGATTCTCTCCAGAGTCATTTACTCACCATCTTTATGATGTTACTATCTATCTATCAATCAATCAATCTATCTATCTATCTATCTTTATGTAGAGTCAGCCTCAACTTTCCTATACATAACCTCTGTGAAACCAAAGGCTGAAATCTCTCTAGTCCGCTCTGCTTTCCATCTGTTTATTTAATGTGCTGTAAACTGAGATCCGTGTAGATTTATCTTTCAGATAAGACCTTAAAAATAAGGGTCTCCAGGCAGTTTTCCTAAGCCAAGGGTTGAAGGTTTTACACTGGGGTTCTTAGCCAAAAATCCCTCCGAGAGGAAAGATGATTATCTGATCAGTATGCAAGACTAGAAGTCACTAGATCTGAGGTCTAGTCTTAACTCTGCAGAAAAGTTCCTATATGGCCTTGGGTGAGTAACTTAGGGCAAAAAATTCAAACTTAGGTGGCTAAAGTTCAGCACCGAAATAAGTGGCCTGAATTCTAGAGGTACTGAGCACATGACACACCAACTGTGGCTGCATTTCAGTGGTGCTGCCTGCAATTTCAAAAGCAAGAATTTGGGACGCTCTTTGGGATCCTTTATGATGCCAGGTGCTATCTCAACATCAGACTATTGTGTAGCTGAAATAATAGTATCTAGTCTTACATAGCGTTTTTCACCCAGAGATCTCTGTAACAGGACAGCCTGCCCCTGTAAGGGCCAGCAGGTCTTGGGTCTGCCAGCCCTGTCCCATTCACCCTGCCCTGCTACACCTGCATTGAGTGTGGGACTTAAAAGGAGCTCATGTAAGTGCCACTGAGACTCCAGCTAGAGAGTGATAGGAAGGACAGAAGCCTGGAGTTGCAGATGAGTATTGAGGGAACAAGACTGCTTTCTGCAGTGAGTAAAGGAACAGAACTCTGTTCTGGGAAGGAGGGTTGGGACGCCTGACTCAAGGGGAGGAAAAACAGCAAACTGGTGTTGGGTCCTGGAGAGTTAGTGTGTTAAGGGCTAAATAAACTAGACCTTAGAAGGGGTGAGTTTTAATTGCCATTGGACTGTGAGGTGGAGTTCTTGTGGAACTTTATTGGGAGGGAAACTGAGGCAGGGCACTGCAGAGCTACCTCAGGCCACCAGGGATGCTTGGGAGGCAGTTACCAAGTTACAATCTCAGAGCACTCTACAAAGGAGTATCATTGTCCTGATTTTACAGATGGGGAAACTGAGTCACAGTGGGGAAGTGATTTGCCCAAAATCACTCAGGAGGCCAGTGGTAGAGCCAGGAATAGAACCTACATTTCTTGAGTCCCATTGTCTCTGAATGCAGCTGAAGTTCTTGTAACTCCTTCTTTCAAGGGTTATTGAATGGCAGTTCTTGAACCTGACTGACATGCAGTCAGGCTGGTGCAGGCTGGATCAAAATAAATGGCTGGCTGCAGCAGTGGATGATTGACATGCTGACTCACCAGGCCCCCCTGCCTTTCAGGATGTGGCCCCTTCAGGAACAGTAATGCTCCAGTCTCTTGACTTCCTAGTCCCCACGTGAGGCAAAAGATAGCTTCTATTTTATAAAGAGAAGAAACCAGCAGGCTTGGCCACTGCCAAAAATCCTGTTAAAGTTCCTAATATAGAAGGGCCTGGGAAGTGAGATAAGTCCTGTTTTAAAATGATCCAGTAGGGACCCAAAATCAAGGGGATGGTGGGTTGTTTGTTTGTTTGTTTGTTGTCATTTTCATTGATGAAGACTTTGAAACTCAGAAGGGCATTGACAGAAGTTGGGAATGGATCTGAGGCACTTTAGAGCCAGCCCCTGCCTTCTATAGGCATGAAAGGATTGGACAGTGCAGGGGGCTGGTAATGGGCTGGAGAGCAGTAGATTATGGGATGGAACAAAGGGGATTGTGGGAATTTGATCCCAAAGTCTCTTAGTTCCCCAAGAGGAGTGAGGGTATCCTTCCCCCGAAGTGGCATGGCAGATGGTGACACAGAGGATACTGGGATGCCTACCCACCGTTTCATCAGCAAAGAGTGAAGCTGAATGCAGGTTAAGTTGAACAAATGGAACTTTATTAAACCCTGTGCACTGCTCTCTCCATGTGACTGAGGTGCTTCCAGTCTAACCCAACCCATTCCATTGAGGTCCAGTTGGTCGCTCCAGGAAACATAGGCCCTCAGGCTCCAGTTTCACTGATTGTGATACATTCATGGTGCAACGCTTCTTTTGCTGATACAATCTCATGCTGCGTGGACACGGCACATGGGCAGAAGCAACCAAGTGTGACTGTACTTTGCCAAAAAGGTTTTATAAGTAGCATTATGCTGGCAGCACTACGCCTGCAGAAATATTGCCAGTAAAACTTTCCAGTGGAGTCTGGACAAGCCCTAGGTCATCAGTCTGAATGCAGCTTAAGAGTCAAAGCATGGCTGGTTCTGATGCAGGGTCAGGGCCTGTTGGTATGCAAGGCTCTGTCACAATCACAATCCTTGCAGAAATGTATAAGAACGTAAGAATGGCCATAGTGGGTCAGACCAATGATCAATGCACCCAATATCCTCTCTTCCAACAGTAGATGCATCAGAGGAAGTGAACAGAACAAAACAGAGTGATCCATCCCCTGTAATCCAGTCCCCAAAAATGGCAGTGCTTCTTCTAGGTGCCTGCCCCAGTGATGTACAGCACCCCGAAGGGTATAAGGAGGCGTTGTACTGGTTCTTTCAGTCCATGGCCTCTCTGCTGAGGCTGCCATCAAAGGGGCCACAATGGTGCTTATCTGTGCGTGGCACATATTATTACTTCTGTTCAACACAAAACCCACAATGGGCCAGATTCTGCATTCACTCAGCCCTCTTTACACTGTGCTGGGGGTGTAAAATGAGTGGAAATGTAATTGCTTATTGGGCCTTTGGCTTTGCTGGCTCTAAATACCACCTACTCCTAAACTCAGGCTCCTTTATACTGCTAGAGTGGCATAAAGGGGTGTAAATAGGTGTCTGGCCCAATTGCTCAGCTGGGAGCTTGTTGTTTCTCTCTGATTCTCCTCCCTTATTTTCTTCTTTTATAAGTCACCCCTACCTCCCAAGGAAATTATATGCAAAACCCCACATTAATGCTGCATTGAAGTCTCAGATTTGACCCACAAAATGGCAGGAAAGCTAATATCCCAAAACAAATGTTTTCTCAGCCACAGTGCATAGTTAGTCTGCTCAATAACTGGCTGAGCTATTTGCTGGAAATCTGAATGTACATTGCTGGCAAAGCTCCTGTTAGAACCGTAACCTTTGCATTTCCTGGAGATTTTATGGTCAAATTTGCAACTTTCCTGTTGCATTTAACATAGTTATTTGCATGGAATAGGTCTGTCTGTTGAGGCGTGTTTGGGCTTGACAGTCTTTTCCTGCCAATCTGTCTGTTGTTCAGATGAAGTGGTTGGAAAGCACGCTCTTTCTCCAGCTCTCTCTTTCGTTCAGACGCTCTGATAAGGCATGGGCTGTTCTATCTCACACCAGGAGCTGTTCCTCCTCCCTAACAGGCCCGCTTTGCTGGCTGACAGTTAGCAGCCGGCAGTGCTTGATAAACTTATCAGACAAAAGCTGAGTTCGATGCATGCTCAGCTCCTCCCCAGCCTCAGATTTCCCCACTCCTGCACTCTTTATGTTTGCTTCTCTTGCTTTCTTGCCCTTCCTGATTGGCAAGATGAATGCTTCTAGGTCACCAGTTCAAAACCAGCCTCAGGGCCAGAAGAGCAGATATTTGCCTTTAAACTGCTCCTTGAAAATGAAATCATCAGTGAAACCAGACTGTGGCAGGATGATTCTTAGGCTTAATGTCCAGCTTGGTATCTGTCCTTGGGATGTTATTCACAGTTGCACGTACCGTTGGTGGTCTGGTTTGTCCTTTCTCTTTATTCTTCCTGTCTCTTGGGTGTGTTGGGGGGTTATTATAGTGCTGCGGTTTATGTGTCTGTTTAGGATGATATTCTCTTTCATCCTCTGATTGTTCTGGAGTTAGATTGCTTTGCAGAGGTATTTTTCTAATTAACTATTTGTATTCTAATAATGCCTAGAGGGCCCAATTGAGATCAGAGCCTCATCGTGTTGGGCGCCGTTTATATAAATGAGAGTCAGTGTCTGCCCTGAAGATCTTACAGTCTAAGTAGATAGGACAGACAAAAGGTAGGGGAAAGGAGGTATTCTCTCCATTTTACATATAGCGAACTGAGGCTCAAGGATTAAGGAACAGGTTTTAAAATGTGGGTGCTGAGCAATTATGAAAATGTGAACAAAGTGATTTGCTCAAGGACAAATAGGAAATCAGTGCCAGAGCTCTTGAACCCCAGCCTGGGCACAAGACCAATCTTTCTGAATACTCTGACTCATGATATGTTAGAGTGCCCTTGTTCAGTAACTCTGTTGCATAGATCTGTGTTGTCTCAGGCCTGGTCTACACAGTAAATTGACCATCATAGCTATTCTGGTATAATTTAACTATTCCACAATAATTCTCCCTTGTGGACTCTATTCCAGAATAAAAGTAATTCCTCTGTGAGCAGAATAATTATTTCTGAATGAAAGACACTCTTATTTTGGAACAGAGTGTCCATACATGGCGCTATCGTGGAATAGCTAAATTATACCTGAATAGCTTTTCTGGAATAGTTTATTCACAGATATGCTGGTCAACGTCCCCTCTGTAGACAAGGCTTTAATAACAGGAAGGAATCTTTATTAAACTAACGGAGAACATGTTTCTGCAGCTGTAGTGTGAGACTGACTAATGTCCTGAGGCTTCCATTTGTGTCCTTTGCTTAGAGTGTAGAGCAGTGACATGCTGATCCCCTTGAGCTGAGAGAAGCTCCTAAGGGATGCAGCACTTGCAGAGAGGTGGGGATAGGGGCTGGGAAATGGGCTTATTTGTTTTCCCTTTCAATGAAAACACTTTCTCATAACCACCGCTCAGAAGGGAGATGACAGGACTTGGCAAACAAACTCCTCTGAAAGCTGCACTTGCTGGACATGCTTAGGCTGCTTCTGAAGAGTGTGTGGCTTGTTTCTGCCCTGTCCTGTCCCAGAAGCAGCCATTTTGCTTAGTGAGTGTCTGTCTGCTACTTACAGCCCTCACCTGCACAGGGAGAACAGATGGGTTCTTCCCTGGTGCTAGCTAACATGTGATAACCAATATGAGGTAAAATCCTAGCAGAGATAAGGCATCTTGTAGATTTCACCTGAGTTAGCGTAAGTCAGGTTAAGATATGGGGAAGCTTTTTTACATGTAAAACACTGCATCAGCACAGCTGAATGAGTGCAGCTGCGCTGCTGTAGCACTTAAGTGAAGATGCTCCTACGCTGACAGGAAAGCTTCTCTCGTCAGCGTAGTTAATCCACCTCTGTGAGAGGTGGTAGCTATGTCGACAGGAGAAGGTCTCCTCTCAACATAGTACTGTCTACAAGGGGTAAGGGGTTAGGTCAGTATAACTACCTTGCTCAGGGTATGTGGATTTTTACACCCCTGAGGGACGTAGTTACACCGATATAGGTCTGTAATGTAGACCTGGCCTAGACCTCCCCATAGTCTTTCAAGAGGCTCTGATTCAGGAGAGGACTTAAGCAAGTCTGTTTCTATTCATAGCAACACTAATCTGCTCTCCTGAACGTAGCTGCTTTCCTGAAACTGGCACAGATTTTGGTTCCCGTCAACACCCTCCAACCCCACTTACTAAAGCGTTTGTTTTTTTTGCTGGCACTCCCCTGGGAGAGCATTCCTCTCCCCTTCCCCTCTGCCCAGCTCTTTCCCGTTTTGATCATTCCGGATCCAGGCTATGTCCAGACAGATCCACGATCAACAGCATGTTGCTGGTCTGGAGCCCTCTATGTCTGAAGGCTGCTGGGAGCATACACACACCCCTCTTTCCTTCTGGCAGGTGCCTGGAGGGATCGCTTTGCATGGCCCTCATTTGCTAAACAAAACAGTCCAAATATCAAGATTTTGTCCTCCAATAAAGGCATGAAGGTGTTGGGGGAGAGATGTGGGATGGGGGAAGGGAGGTCTCAGCGAGGAGCAAAAACAATCAGCTCTTTCTTTAGCCACAAAGGTTAGTTGAGATTTTTTGTTTTGTTATCTGGTTTCTTGATTGACTGGCCAGAATGTTCTGATGCTGGGATAGATGGTGGGAAGGGGGCTATGTTCAGAATTGGGAAGGATTTGCATGTTTGGGGAACAGGGGAGCAGGTGTGTCCGAATCTGATGACACCAGTGGCCTGATCCTGTAGGGTACTGAGCACCACCAACTACCAGCTAAGTCAGCTCATCACTCCCAGGTTTGGATTAAGCATGAGCCAAAGGGAAGCCCTTTACATCAAAGCCTAGCCAATAGCTAACTGACTTCTCGAAAGAGGCTGTATTCTGCCTACAGGCCTCCTCCCTATCTTGTGCCCATGATCTGTTCTCTGCTGACAGGTCTTCCAGAATTCTGACCTGAAGGCTCTTCCACCAGCCCTGTGCAGTGTGGTGTGTGTGTAGGCACAACTGCTTCCTTCCTCCCTCCCTCCTTCAGGTGAATTTCAAAAGTTTCAGGCATGCAGATTAAAGTGTGGAATTGTGCAAAGGAGAATCACTTAGCTCCAAAGTGCTGCAGCTATGGGGCTTTTGCTTTTCTTCCTCCTTTCCCTTTAAAAAAAACCCAGGGAAATTAAATGCAAAAAGCTCTGTTGGGGCAATGTTAGAGTGCACTGACATAGTCAGCTCAGGTATGTGGGAAGTGTACCAGTGCAGAGTGCTGTAACAGGGCTCCCACTGGACAGAGGAGCCTTTTGTGATGGGAAAGACAAGGACAACAGAACTGTGACTTCTGAACAAGCAGTGTAACATGACAGGGTGCCCAGGGCTATGCCCCAAACTCAGGTCTTGCATGTTGTGCTGGGAAGGCTGGTGGGTTGGTCTGAAATGCACCGTTGTGCTTTGAACACTGGTGCTCAGGATTCCCCACCGCCGTCCCCCAATCTCATAACTCCATGCAGTTTGGAGACCTGGCTGGGTAACTGGATCCCTTCCTCGAGAGAAGCTATGTTATGAGATAAGAGCAACTTACATGTTGACCCCAGTCTGGGGCCTCTCAGACCCCTTCTCACAGGGGTGAGCCTAGATTCTGGGCTCTGCCCAGTTTCCTCCAGCCTGTGATTAAGCTCTCCACTCAAGCGCCACATACCTGTGAAGCCCCCTTGGCCACCACCCAAGAACAAAGACTGTAGGGAAAGGTAGAAGCCAGGAGCACAACACGCAAAGCAGGGATGGAAACCAGTGTGGAAAAGGTCCCCTGCACTCATTGCATGGAATGGAGGCTGAGCAGGAATCGGGGAATGCAGGAAGCGGAGGAAATGGCCCGTGTCACTAGAGCTGTCCACTGTTTGGCGACAGGGAGCAGTGCCTGGCCCTACCCCAGATATACTGTTACCCTAGATCAGTGGTTCCCAAACTTTAACAGCCTGTGAACCCCTTTCATTAGCACGTCAAGTCTCGCAAACCCCCTCTTAAAAATAAATATTTCCAGGGATTTTCTCCTTTACCTGAATATAAATTATAAAAGCAGTGATCTGGGAAATATAAATTTGTTTTTATGACATGCATATTACACGCTATTATTACAGTATTTTATTACATTATGAAAACGACAACACTCTTCCAAGATCTCACTTTCGTAGTTTGTATCACTTTGAATAAGCCTGTTATAAGACAAGGCTCCTATGTTTCATCAAGGCGTATCAGATGTGAAACAGTATGAAGGTATTTAAGAAGCCAACTCAAGAGTTCCTCCTACACAAGCATTCAGGTCTTGAGCAGTCCAGTCAAACAGCGCACATTATAACAAAGCTTAAACTTGTTCTTCATAATAATTTTTAAAACAATACTAGCTGCCTATTTAATGTTAAAAACAGCAAAAAATATTCACCTCCCTTTCTGTTTCTTATATGAAGTCTTGAAGTTTAAATCTCCTCAGCGTGATAGAAGTGCTTGCTTTGATCTGCTAACTCTTGGAAGTCCAGGAGCTGCGGGCTAGGGACAGCTTTAGCCACCATTAGGGAATTTTTTCCCGAGAACTCCCAGGGGTTCGTGAACCCCAGTTTGGGAACCACTGCTCTAGATGAAGAATAGCTGTGGTATGTCAGCCCCCAACCCAACAAGTTCTATCCCTTCCCCCTTTCCCAGGTCACCTTCCATTTCTTCCTTTCCCCTTCTGCCAGCTAGCCTCATTCCACCACCTGTGCTCCTAGAGATGTGCTTTGAGACTTCTGGGCATGGGGAGGCTTCTGGGTCAGGCCGACCCTTCTCCTGTTGCATTTGATCTGCAGCTGAGCTCTCAGTGCATCTTTCTGCAGTGAGTAAAGGAACAGAAGTGGAATCTTCTGGCCACGTTGCTGCTTTCAGTAGTGGAATGCCTAAGTGTCATAGTGCCCCTAAAAGGTGTTTCTCTAGAGGCTGCCTGTCCAGCCTGTGCCTAAGTCAGCCTTGCATGATATGAGACTCCAAGATATACAGGGCTCATGTGACCACATAATGAGCATAAACGTAGGGCTGCCATTGCTTACTCCAGTCTAACAACTCTTCAGTTATCCACTCAGCTCAGTGATACCAGGGCTGCTGCCGTCACCATGTACCCTAGGGTACAAGGCAAAATAAATGACTGAAGCAGGTGAGTGGCTCTTTGGTTCGAAGGAAAGAAGTTGTCTGCAGAGGCAGGGATTCAGGAGAGGAGATACCGGCCCCCTCCCCCAAGCAGCGACTCTGCCATCCCATGGAAATCAGTGATAACAATGGAAATGTCCCAGACACAGCAGCTGTTGTTTGCTAGTGCTTGGAAGAACCAGCTGTCTGATTTGTTTTTATGAGTGGTTTTACAGGTGCTCTTGGTGTAGCTTCTATTCAGGCCACGCCAGCATTGCAGTGACCAGCTCTGCCTGTAACTCAGTCTTAAACACCTGCTGCCACAGAGCATAAGGATGGGAGGTTGGGAGTGGGAAGCAGTCGAGAGGTTCAGATACTTGGGAACTCCTTAAATATTTTTTTATTGATTTTAGGGGTGCAAAATAAACAAATCACAATCAATATTTGGATTCTTGGCAGCACTTCTAGTAATATTAAAATGACTTTTAGAGGTGGGGGCAGGGGAGTGCATCCGCTGTGTGTCCCTGTGTATGTGTGAGTTTGTGTGCGTGCTTGCTGTCCCATTCGTAATCCTGAGAGTGATTCCTCAGCCCCATTTCCCCCATGTGTTTATACCCAACCTTTGAGGCCCTGCCATTGACCAGGATCCTAACATTGGCTGTGATCTATTGAAAGAGTTGACGAGTCTCTCTCAGTGTATTACCTGCTGATGGTAACTGTACTCTGCCTATATGGGGCTCTCTGTACGTATCACGCTGTGAACAGGACCAAAACCTGACCCAAGCGTTCTTTGCTGGTCTGCGTGTGGGCTCTGAGCAGAGGATGCTCTGTAGCAGATGAGTGTGGCTTAGCCACTGGGTTATGCTGGCATTTCCCCCCTAAGTGACACTTCAGTCCATGGGGTGGACTAGGCCCCTGTGATATGTAAAGATAGAGACTAGTAAATCAGACTGCCTATTGCAAATCCAGAGCTGGGCATGGCCAAAACCTTTCCTGAAATGGGTGTCTTTAGTCCACAGAGTGTTGTGATAGTCTGCCTCCCCCGGGTGCTGAGAAGAAACATAGCGTTTATCTGGGAAATCTATCAGGCCGAACAGGTTGTTGCAGTCTAGTTTATTACAGTAAAAATACACATTACAGTAAGTATAAATACATATGTTAATGTACAAGCAAAAGAGGGGAGAGTGTTTTGAGTCGCCAGATTGCGTATTAGTGGAAAGTAGCCTAGACTCAGTAAAAACACGGAGGCATTTATGCTTCACATCCTGGGTCAGAGCCACTGGGGTAACTTTGGAGTTACACTGGGGTAACAGAGAGCAGGATTTGGCCCTTTTCCTCCTGGCAGTAAATGAATTCTTCACTTGCATCATGTCTTTCCTATCTGTAGGAGAGTCACTGCAGGTCTTTTTGTTTCATTCATCAGTGCTGGGGTAAAGAGAGGGACAAAGGAACTGATGCTGCATCCCAGCTACAGCCTAAACACGGCAATGTCCCTGTTTGACACAGTGCCCCAGGCTGACTTTGTTGGGGCTGCATTGCCCCTCTCATTTAAAGGCACTTCTCTCCCTAACATAGCACTTTGCCCTTCTCTAGTGTCTTCCAGCTGAGGATCTCAAAGCACTTGACAAACCTGGATACATTATTATTTATAATATCCCTGTAAGGTGAAGTATCATCTCCATTTTACAGATGGGGAAACTGAGTCAGAGAGAGGGGAAGCGCCCTGCCTAGGGTCACATAGTCAGGATGTAGCAGCGCCAAGGAAAGAACCCATGACTCTTGTTCTCAGCCCTGTGCTTTAACCGCTAGACCAGAGAGAGAAGGAAATACTGCTACTTTGCCTTGCTAATACTTGTAAGGGGGTACTCACATACTAATGTGATGGGTGCAAGATGGATAGATCAGCTTCTTCTTTATAAGAGTGACAGGAAACAAAATTCCCCACGGTCCTGAATACCGAGTAGCTCAGAAGTCCATGAAAGTAGCCAGGTGGTACTAATATGGGCATGTAGGGTCTGATTTTTTACTGCCCTCCACTGCAACTCTATTGTAAGATAAACATGCAGTGCTACATATTTTTACCTGATAACAAAAAGACTCCTGTTGAAAGAATGTGAGGCTAGGTGTATGTGCCCCAAATGTATGCCCTGTGTGGGAACCCTGTCTTAGCTGAGCAGAGCTCATTGAATGCAAATTATTTGCATGCCCAGGCCTTATCTTCCTAACCATCGAAGTAGAGCGTGGTTCGGGAGCTTGGCACAGATTGCTAGTCAGTTGGTGTCATCAACCCAGGAGTCCCTCTGTGTTGCCAGTGGATGAGATGAGCCAGATCCTGCACTCATTGTAAATCCAGAGTAATGATGACTCCAGGGGATTTACACTGGAGTAATTGAGATCAGAGCCTGGCCCAATGCCTGTGATCAAACTAGACAGTGAGTGATCCTGATGGTGCTGTTCTTGGTCATGCACAGGGGGATGTGGGGTAACACCAGGGAGGATGATGTTGCTGTGCCAGTCCCGCAGGGAATTCGGGCAGAGATAAGCATTTAACAAGGTGGGTGCCCCAAGCCAAGCAGAGGGAGAGATGAGGCCAGAAGACTGGTGGGATTCCATGTGGCTGGGAGTGGGGGCTCCAGGACAGAGCTGGGGGTGTGCTCTCACTTCAAGCTGTGCTGGGTCTCCCTGTGTCGCCGCAGGTCCACCTTGCGCTGGAAGCCCTTGGAGCAGAGCTCACAGCTGAAGGGCTTGAAGCCAGTGTGCTTGCGGCTGTGGGTGATGAGATTGGAGCTCTGGCTGAAGGCTTTGCCGCACACTTGGCACTTGTGGGGCTTCTCCCCTGTGGGACAGAAACAAATCATCACAGATCCAAACTGAGGTGGCTGTCTGTGCTGGGCTGATGGCTCGGGCAGTGCGGGTCTGTTAGCCACACACTGCCCTGCTGATGTGCCGCCATGCGGCCCTGGAAGGACCTCCTGTACGGCTGAGAGGGGAGCTCGGCCTGCAGAGCCCATTCAGTCCCTGGCCTCTCTGCCACGGCTGCTCAGTCAGTGCCCCCTCTGCTCTTTTTCACCCTCTTTTTGTCATTGCATCTTTTTTCTCGTTCCGTGTCTCTGATCCCTGCATCCCTTCCCCAACTCTCCCAAGCAGAACACAAACTCAAACCCCCTACACTAGGGAAATTGGGTTCATCCATCCCGCTTGGCATTACGGACTGGATCACGAAGGGGAACATTCAACCCCTCCAGGGGGCCAGTGGGACTTCACTGGGGCCAGACCTCGTGCTGCGCCCGCTGCACAGGTGTGACTCCATCTATCATACCCTCTGACATACATGCAACATTAAAAACACATATGATGAGCCCACAATTGGGCTCACCATCAGCATCTTTCTCTACTTCATCTCAGTGCATTTGCACAAGTGTGTGCATGAACATCAGGCTCACGTGTCTGTGTGCACACCTGTGTGTACATGTGTGTGCATGAATGTGGGCTCAGGTGTACATGTACACGTGTACATGTTAGTGTTGTCAGCTCAGGTGCATGTATGCACGCATATGCGTGACTGGTGTGTGTGCATGTGAGTGGATCTGTATGCGTAATTGCTGTGGGCTTGGGGTGTGTGTGTGTTTTGTGTCAGAAAGGTTTCTCACCGGTATGAATGTAGGTGTGTTTCTTCATGTCTGATTTCTGGTGGAAGCGCTTGCCGCAGTACTGGCAGGGGTAGGGTCGCGTGTCTGAATGGATCAGGAGGTGGGTGGACAATGTGGACGAGCGTTTAAAAGTCTTTCCACACATCTTACACTCAAAGCTTCTCTCCTGTTGGGGGAAATGAAATTTTGGGGATCAGATTTGTCATTCACAAGTGAAGTGATGGAGTCGAAAGCGAGTAGAAAACTGGGCAGGCTAGCAAGTTAAACAATACAAATCAGGTAATCCTCTCCCAGGAATACTATTATTATTATTCATTTGTATGACAGTAGCACACAGGAGCAACTCGTCATGGACCAGGAGGACCCCATTGTGCTAGGTGCTGTCCAAACACAGGATAAAAAAGTCTCTGCCCCAAATAGCTTACAGGAGTCTGAGCCACTAGATTGTGTCGTGCAGGAGGAGGTGAATCACAGGAGGAAACTATTGCAAATGAACCTCAGACTTGTGGAGGGATTTACCAAGGAGAGCATTGAGATTTCTGAGAACAGAGAGCCAAGAATGAGGTCCATTGTCCTCAGTCCTCCTGGCTGTTGTGGCTGTGTAAATGTTCTTGGCACTGGGTGTTGCTCTGTTGGTGTGTCTGCAGGAAGGCTGTTGTGTTTACCAGCCGGGGATTCCCCCTTTGTTATAACAGATGGATGTCAGCCAAATCCCTGTATCCAAATACTCTCAAACTCTGGGGATGCTCAGACTTGAATGTCACAGGGCGCCCGTCTTGCTACAGTGGACTGAGCCAAACCCCTGGTTATCCAGACAACCCCTTAACTCTTAGGACATTTCGATCTGGCTCCAGATCTGAATGTTGTGGCTCAGACCCATCTCTAGTCAGGACCGGCGCTAGGGTTTCTGGCGCCCTAGGCGCCGGGACATTTCGCCGCCCCGCGCGCGGGTCTCGCGGCTCTGGCGGAGCTGCCGCAAGCATGCCTGCTGCAGGTCCACCGGAGCCGCAGCTCCCTGACCCCGGGGGGCAGGGGATGTGTGCCCTGGGGTGCCGGGTCGCGGCGGCGGCTCCCTGACCCCGGGGGGGGGGCCTGGGCTCCGGTCGCGGCGGCGATGGTCCCTGACCGGGGGGGGGTGGGGGGCGCCCTGGCTCGGCGGCGGCTGCCTGACCCGGGGGGGCGTGCCCTGGGCTGCAGCGGTGGCCTCCCTGACCCGGAGGGGGGCGCCGGGCTGCGGCGGCGGCTCCCTGATGTGGGGGGCGCCCTGGGCTGCCGGGCTGCGGTGGGGGCGCACTGACCCGGGGGACACCTTGAGCTGCCAGCTACAGGAAGCTGCTGCCGCCGGCAGCTCAGCCCCTCCAGCAGCAGCGGCTGCAACCATTTAAAAAATTTTTGGGGGGTGCCACTTTTTGGCGCCCCCAAATCTTGGCACCCTAGGTAACCGCCTAGTTGGCCTAAATGGTTGCACCGGCCCTGTCTCTAGTTATGTCTCTTCCCTCCCAAACTCTCTGCTATTTTTCAAGAGGGCCTGCCAATTAAAGTCCAGCAAATCATATCATGTCACGTGAGGTGTGCCACCTAACCTAACAAGGAGGACTCAGCACGAGCCGGGATTTGCCCAGACTCTGCTTCAAGGTATCAGAAGAGCCAACTCCTTTGGCAATTCAGTGCCACGGGTGACTCTACAATCCCATCGGCTCCCTGTTGGCTACCAACCTGGGAGTGGATGTTCGTGTGCTGCTCCAGGCTCACAGCATGTCCAAAGGTTTTGCCGCACACATCACAAGCAAAGGGCCGTGTCCCACTGTGGGATCTTCGGACATGGACCTCCAGCCCATGTGAGGTGGAGAATACCTAGAAGAGGAAAGCTGCCAGTGAGAATCCTGGGAGCCAGTCATGTCTCCAACTCTATTTTCCAGTTCCCTCTCTTTGTCAGATGTTTCCCTCCAGCTGCCCGTATTAGCTGAGCCCAATCACAGAACTATTTCCCCAGCCAGGAGAGTGAATGTCCAGCTGTCTTTGCTAGTTCTGCTTCTGGGCTAGTCAAAATGAAGTGCTCTTATTTACCAGCAGAGAGGGGTTCAAACCAAACCCCTGGGTGCACACCTGCTCTTCCCAAACTTTCACGCTGGCTCTGAACATGGCAGCTAGCCTTACTCTCCCAGTGGGCTGAGCCAAAACTCTAGATCCAAACTCTGATGATGTTCAGATTCAGATCCAGATCCAACTCTGGCTTATGCCAATCTCTGCTCAGCAGAGCCAGGTTCTTGTTTACAGAGACCTTCTGCTGTCATCTTAATAGTGGCTGGTAGTGTAGGTACCAGTGCAGGAGCTATACTTTTGGTGTGGCATGGGTGGGGGAGCACTGAGCACTAAGTACTTATATTGTCCGCATAGGCTCCCGGTGCCCTTGGCCATATCGGACCCCTGGTATCCATCCTCCAGCTGGGTCCCTTGTACCTTAAATCAAGCCTGGGGGACACTGATGTATGTATGTGATGAAAATCACCCCAGGCTCCTCCCCAGCCCTATGGCTTCATTGGGTGATGCACCTTGTTGCACTTCACACAGTGGTACGTCTCCATGTCCGGTGAGTAACGCATGCTGTAATCAATAGGCGGCTCGGAGCTCGGCAGGAGATGGCTGCCATACAGACTAACTGAGCGCTCCAGGAGGGCTGAGTGCATGCTGGAAGACATCTGCCTGTAGCTGTATGGAGAATGGAAGGCGTCCCAAGAGAAACTGGGCTTGTAGAAGGTGGGGGTGCTTGTGGAATTGCTGCAGCCCTTAACTTGCAGAGCTGGGATGGATGTCTCTGAGGTGGCAAAGGAGAAGGAGAACAGATTGGCAGGCTTTCTGCTTTGCCTGGGTACACATGCAAATGCTCCCAGACCTGCTCAGCACAGTCATTTTATTACTGCTTAATATCTATAATGAGAAACCTGACTCAGGAAAGCTACAGGGAAAGATTAGTAACCAGTGCGCTTCCTTTCAAACGCTGATCTCATCTACAGATGGGCCTAAGCCACAGCATTCAGATCAGGATTCAGTCCCTTTCATGGATGCCCAGGCTCGGCCAGGGCTTTTGGAGAACCTGTGTAATGACACTAGTGCATTCTGAGGGCTACAGCCTCAGAGAGAACTGCAGGGTGTGGATGTGCCTCAGTAATAAGTCCCCTTTGCATTCGTTACTGTCTCTTCTCTCGTGTGGGGGAAACTACAGAACAAGCTCATGGTTAGGAGGGTTTGACATATTTCTAGTCTCAGTCTAAAATTTATGGCCGTGCTGTCGGGCATGACACACATCTGTCCCAGAAGCACAGAGGGAAATGCTGCCCGTGGGAAATACAGAAAAGCCTTCTCATAACTCTGGTAGGTGGGCAGGGCTGTCTTACTTCTGCTGTATGTGGTCTAGGAGCCACCCTAGACACAAATCTGTCCCAGCGTACTGTGGCTGGATTAGCTTCATGTTGCTGATTCTCCAGGCAGGGCAGTTAATACTTCCCAACAGCTCAGCTTGTACTTCCTAGTTTGGTGTGGTGCCTGTCAATAGCCTGCTACGTACAAGCAGACTGGGCAACCTACCGCAGACCGAGAACAGAGGGGTTTGGGTACTGTCATCAGGTGGTGCTCTAAGAGTGTGGTGATATGGACGTGCGTGCACATGTGGGGCCATATGCAACCATGACATAACAACCTCGGTCTATCTTTCAATCACCAACATCTCTAAGGTGTCCATACTGTTGTAACCATATGCCAAGCTCATCAGGTTTAAAGGCCACCAGGGCCTGTGAGGTAGGGAAGAGATGCTTCCAGCACTCATGTTACCTTGACTGATCTGAGACTTCCCTTTAACATGGGGCTAGTGGTGCTGGTGCTGATGGGCCATGACATTCCTACATTCAGATGTTGGCTGTGAAGGTGAGCTAGTGGATGAAACCCTCTCAGAATCACTAGGCCTTTAGTTGGCCAACACCTCATATAATGTGGAAGAATGCCTCTTAATCCCTATTTATTCTGAGGGCCTTGTTACCAAAGCAACAACCATCATACAAGTCTTCAATTCATGAACCATTTAGGGCCAGGTTTTCAAAAGGGCTCAGCTCTGCCATAAACAGTGTGATCAGAGCTGTCACAATGGGAGCCAGCTGGGCACTGAAGTCTTTTGAAAATCTGATCCCAATTGTAAGTGCTGAGCATGTGAAAATCAGGCCCTGAGCTCTTTGGAGAGCCTGGCCTTTTATAGCTAACCTTGAGCTGGAGGCCCTGACAGTGTCCTGTTCAGATGCAGGGCAGGCGCACCTTCTTCCTTCAGTCCAGCATGGTCCTTGTCTTGTTTTGGAACAAGGCATTCTGGGTACGCGCTTTTGAACTCTGTGCTGAAGGTCCTAACTTCTTCTGATGACTTGTCACATGGAGCTGCGATCAGAATGGCATCAGGGTTAATTTATTCTAGCTGGCAAAATATCAATATTGTAATGAGTTAGCGAGTGTGTATGAATGAGTGTGAGTGTATGTGCACCATTGTCCTCTGGTGGATGGAATCAGAACTGCTTAACTGTGTGTCATAAGCCCTGTAGTGCTAATGGAGATTATTCTTAGCTCCAGAGTCAGGGCCTGTCCATGCTGGAGAAGAAGAATCTGAATTCTATCATTGCCTTGATGGTCCAAGTGGCAAACCATGGACTGGGAAGAGGATAGCAGGGGGGAAGGAGTGGGGCACTTGGTGTGCAGCAGTCTGACAGCCATGAAATCCTAAGTGCCCAGTGTTACAGTAAGTTGCACATATATAACATCTTTCATTCACATGCTTAACAAATTCAGCCTCACCGCCTTTCCTGCAGAGAGTTCAGGATTATTATTCCCATTTTCTAAACAGATAAACTGAGGTCAAAGGGCTTGTCACATTGTGGCAGAGCTGGAAACAGAGCCCAGAGGTCTCCTCCCTACCCCATTGTTCAATGACCCTGACATTTCTCTACAGCTGGCCAGGCCATCTCTAAAACAGACCTACCACCTTTTGCTGGTTAGCAATAGGAAATGTAATGGGCCTGTTCCAAATGTCTGAATTGGTCTGAGGCCTAGTACTGGTTTCACCTCTCTCCTTGCTCAGAAGTGTGTTGACCAGGGGCGGCTCTATGGTTTTTGTTGCCCCAAGCTCCTGCGGTCGGTCTGCTGGTCACACAGATTCGGCAGCATACCTGCAGGAGGTCGGCCGTTGCTTCGCCATCGGCGTCCCCGCTGCCGAATTGCTGCCGAAGCCACGGGACCGGCGGACCTCCCGCAGGTGCACCGCTGAAAGCCGCCTGCCTGCCTCCCTCACAGTGACCGGCAGGCTGCCACTTGCAGCTTGCCGCCCCAGGCACGCGCTTGCTGCGCTGATGCCTGCAGCCACCCCTGGTGTTGACCTTGGAAATGAGAGGAGTTGGACTATCTGAAAAGGGAGAGTGTCATAGATTTCAGAAAAGACTGGGGTTTCTTGAGGGTAGTAGACCCTTCCTTGGTACTAAACTGGACAATAAGACTCTCCAAAGGATGGGGATTTCCCATGCTGTCTCTTTACTTCTTCCCATAAGGGTATGGCAGGGGTAGCTCTAGTTTCACAGACAGGGCCAAAACAAACTGTAAATTGAGCCTGAATTTGAATAAAGTAAATTTGAATGGTGCCTGAGGGGTGCAGATAACTGCCCCATCTGTCCTGCTCCAGTGACATCTGTGGGAGAATGCGTGGGGGTGGGGTGGGGACAGTAAGGGCGGGTAGGCCATCCACAAAAGAAGGCTGGTTTAAGTGCAGGCAACACACCTCAGCTTGCCCCTCAAGCTTCCTCCTGTGAAATAGTCAGGGAGCAATTCCTTTCACAGTCATGACTACACTGGTATCCTGTCACCCTTCCATCCTGCTGTGAAATTCCTTGTGACCGTTGGTAACGCACAGACAGTGGGGTATAGACAGACATGGGGTACACTGCAGCTGGGGGTGTGATTTGCAGCTCGGGTAGCGATATCTGTGTTCACTCCACTCTAGCTTAGGAGTGACGATGCTGTGGGGCAGGCTTCAGCACCACCAGTGCAAGGTAGTGTGCACCTCGATGTGTAGCTAGTCCCCACAGAAGCCCAGGTCATAGTGTCCTTGCTTCTATTTGTAATGAGCTAGCTAGTGCAGGTGTATCTACTAGAGCTGCCATTCACACCCGCAGGTGCAGCATAGACATGCCCAAAGCAACAGTGTATGGATAGGGCAGAGACAAAGAGTGTATGTGTGGCAAATAGGTATACAATCAGCATGGTTAGGAGCCACGGAAAATTCAGCCACCATCTCCAAGCATTTCTGATCACTAGCAGATGTTTGCTGGAGTCAGCTGCCTTTGCTGTACATAAGTGCAGCAAGATCCACACCGGTTTCATTGCATGTACTAAAACTGCCCTCTGGGGGAATATGGGAATAGATATTTATATTTAAAATGAAAGAAAGCAGAAGAAGGGAGGGTTTTTTGCAGTGATTTCCATGCAACCAAGGCAGAGATCTGGAAATCAATAGGAACACATGTATTCAAACTTTTAAATTCATATGTGTGAGCAAAGCCCTCCAATATAGTATGGTGTCTCTGCACTGCCCCTGGATTCACTAAACCATCAAGTCAAAGGAGAGATACAGACAGAGGCCAAATGCAGTTTCTGAAAAAAACGTGCAATTCCATTGACTTCAGCAGGGTTGTACCTATTTACGCCAGCAGCAGATTTGGTCTAGAGGGAGTGCAAGAGAGAAAGTATGCAGAGGGGAAGCGAATGTCTGTGTATTGGGGCTCTTCACTCACTGTTTAATCAGTTCAAACTCACTATTTACTCACACTAAACTACCATTCGCTTCAATAAGCAAGCTACTTAAATTGGTTCCCAGCTGGTTACCACAGCTCTGTGTTATACTGCCAGCATGGCTTTCCGACTGCAGTTTGCCTTGGTGTACTTCAGCAAGTCCAGAGAATGGATCTGACTCACCAAGGCAGAGCGATGGTATGGGATCCCAAGTGGAAACAGGCAGGTCCTCTTCCACAGAGTGGTGCTGGTGGTAGGTATGGGCCTTCTTGCTCTTCACCAAAAAAGAACGTGGCATTTTCCAGGCACTTCCTGGGCAGAAACACTGAAGGATGGGATAAATAATGGTGAGGGACAGAAATGTTTTCTATCACTCCCCACGCTCTTATCCCCCAGCTCCTGGTGCTTTGATGATCAGAAATAAAACGCATATGTCATGTTTATGGATGAACAACCTGTACTGAGACAGAGCATTCAGTTGAAAGATTCTGCTTCCCTTATCCCTAGCCAGTCAAAGAGAAGTAGCTGCAGGGAATTAGGAGCTGGGATGGATTCCACAAATCCAGGCAGGAAACTGAAACCCATGGACAGGGCAAGAGGAACAGCATGTCATTTTCAGACACTGTTCGTCACTGGCTGCAGAGATGACAGCAAATCTCAAAGTGCTTTAATAAAGATTTAAACCTTATAAACCCCCTGCCCCCTTCCACCTTCCCTCCCGGCAAAAAAGTATTGTTATCTTTATTTTACAGGGTTTGAAACTGAGGCACGTTGAAGTTAAATGATTTTCCCAAGTGAGTCAGTGGCAAAGTCGGGAACTGAGCACAGAACTCCTATTCCCCAACTCTAGCCACTAAACAATGCTGCATCTCTGATTCTGTTCTTTTGAATGTACAACGAAGTGGGAGAGCTGGCAGGAAAACATTTCTTTGGGCCAGGGGCTGTCTTTCTGTTCTGTGTCTCTACAGTGCCTAGCACAATGGGGTCCTATTCCGTGACGAGACTCCTAGCTGCTGCCACAATACAAACGCTAATGATAATAATAACAACAAAACAGCGTGAAAGACATGCTGATTAATGGCAGATAGGGACCCTTGATCTTATGTGGGGTGAAGCTCTTTAATGTACATGATATTTCTTTACCAGCGCTGCATGATGATTTGGCTTTTTAGCTGACAAATGACAGTCAAAGCAATGGCATAGCAGAAGTGCTGAGTGGGAAAGGGTTACACGCTGATTCTGAAACAAACACCATGAGGCTGTAGAAATGCACGAGTTAGAAACAAACATAAAATGCTGAAATTTAATCATATGAAATTCCCTTGCAATGCATCTGTTATCTTTAGTACCCAGGCCTACTCCTTCCCCACTTCCCAAGGGCTAATAACTGGCCTTGTGCTAGAGAACACGGGAAAGTGTTCAACGATAGACACTACAAGGAGATCAGCTGATCTCTTATTTGCATGCATATTTGCATTTTTCCCTATACTTGTTCAGTACAGTGGCAGTAAAAGCAAAGCCTGGTATATTTTACCCTGGAAAGCTTGTAGTAAATCCTCGTCTATGTTGACAGGGAAGTGTTCTTCTCCCCATTTCCCTCCCCCACATGAGAACAGTTGAAGCGTAATGTACATATTTATTGAAAAAAGCCCAGCACCTGTGGAGCAAGAATGACCTGAAATGTCTCAGTGAGGCAGCATAGGGCAGCCAGGGAAAGTTGTGAATGGATTATGGAAATACAGCAACTAGAGATGGGAAAGGTCTCTGAGTTCAGCTAGTCCATTCTCCAGGGCCCAGTGCAGAAAATGACCTTGAGTATTTGAAATACAATTGTATAGGCTAGTGCTTTGTCCAGTGTTGTCTTAAGTGTTCCAAGGGACAGGGGAACAGATTTCCAAAAGCATTTAGGTGCCAGAAGATGCAAATAATGTCTAGTGTGGTTTACAAAAGTGCCTGCACAGGATAGGTGCCTACATCCTATTTAAGTCAATGAGAGTTAGGCACCTAACTAGTTTAGGTCCTTTTGTAAATCACACCAGTCACCCCATCCTCATCTTTAGGAACCTAAATACCTTTGTAAATCTGGCCCAGGAATCCTATCACTTAATAATCCATCTTTGGGCCAAATCTTGAACTCCCTAGTCAGTTTTTACTCTGAAATAGGCTCATCTGGTTTTCTTCACATTTTACCAAGGAAATTGCAAGTGACTTGAGATTAACGTGAAAGTTTGTGTCGGAAAAATATTTTTTTTTATGTTAGAAAGTTAGAAGGGGACACCAACATAGGGCTGAAAACAGACAGCGTATTTTAACCATCAGTGTTGATTTGCAAGCCGTGACTCCATATTACCTAATTCTATTTACTTTCCCGTAACTCCCTAATGACGCTTCTTTTAAGCACCACAAAATTACAAGGCCCAATCCTGCAAGTCAGTGTGTGTAGAACTTCCACTGAAGACAATAGAAGTTTCCCAGGTGGGCTGTTTGCCGGATTGGGCCCACAGTGTTTCTTTTAGATACACTGGGCCAAACTTTGCTCTCAATTCACTAGAGTAAATCTGAAATAGCTCCATAGAAATCAATGGAATTGCTCCAGATTTACACCAGTATAACTGACAGCCAAATTTGGCTCAGTGTTTCTATGGCAGATAATGGCCTGTGCCTAGTTCAGCAATCTTTGATGCACTACTGAACGTTGCAAAAGGAAGTCGTCCCCCCCCATTACAGAGAAAACAGGAACTGGGAACCCAGAGTGTAGTTAATTAACTGCATCAGATTATATTTGTGATTCACACTACCAAATATGAGGAAAGCTGGAAGCACAGATTGTGAGAGAAAAATATTATCTCCCTCTGAAATACAGATTATCAGTAGCAAGTGGTCAACAGCTACTAATATCAAACCATGATGTCAAGGGAAACCAGCACTATGGACCCCACCTTTAACGGACAACACCTTGTCTTATTTTATAGAATTGCCAACCCTTCAGGATTGTCCTGGAGTCTCCAGGAATCAAAGATTAATCTTTAATTGAAGATTATGTCATGTGATGAAACCTCCAGGAATATGCACAACCAGCATTGGCAGCCCTATGTCTTAAGCAACCACTGAGTCTTCCAGAACAGTTTTGTTCAACCTTTAATTTAAAATCCATCTTTTAGGGAGTCGGTTTTTGTTGATCTCTTTCGTGACAATCCCTTTCTTGGATGGTGATCATAAAAGAAAGGTTTCACTGACTAGCCAAGGATGATTACCCAAAATGTGTTTGTTTTGCCTTCTTCTTGGTTCAAAAGAGAATGTAAATTCAAAGTCAGACTCATCGGAGTTACTTGTTTACTGCTCAGTTACAGAACGTTCAACTGGCTATTATATTTTCCAAGTAGCCAGAGGAAGCCCCAGGGAGAGCAGCCAAGTTACAGTTGTGGCTTTCAGCATGGAAAAAATATTCCTAGATTTTTCAAAAGTGGCTAGTGATTTAGTGATTTTGGACTTTTTGATTTTTTGGGTGCCTAAACTGAGACCCCTTAAAGGTCCTGATTTACAAAGGGTGGATGGTCAGCCATGTCTGAAAATCAGGTTCTGTTAATGCATTTTTGGTACCCACAAAACTGAGGCACCCAAAGTTACTAGCCACTTTTGAAAATCTAGGCCAATGTTCACAATAATATCTTATATTTGCAGCGCACCTTCCACCCCAAAGGTTCTTAGAGCCTTTAGGACACTGTTGCTAGGTGGTCAATAGAATTTATAGGGAACATCTCATCAAAAATGTGTAAGATGTACTACAGTCACATTGTTACACTCAATATACAAGAACTTCTATTAAAATGTCTTATTGTCAGGGGTTTCTGGCTTCTGTTTGAGCTGAGACATAGGGCCTGATCCTGCATTCCTTGTGCATTCCTGACTCGCATGGAAATGAATGGGAGTTTGCAGTGCACAAAAAATGCGGGATCAGGCCCTTTGTCAGTGCTGTAAAAGACTCCTGTGCTTGTCAGGAGACTGTTGTTATGGAGAGATGAATATAATCTTTATAGCTTAGACCCTGATGCTGAAAACACTTACTACCGGGTGAAGTACTTACATTTGTGAGTAGTTCCATTGACTTCAATGGGAATACTCACAACAATAAGCAAATATTTGATAGCAGGTGTTTGCAGGATTGCACCCTATGGACCTAATCCTGAACACCGTCCAGAATCAGGCCTTACATTTGTAACATATGTTCCATTACAAGACAGACTTTCATCCCCTTGTAACTCCTGAAATTCAAGTCTCTCTATCTCCAAATTTGGAAAGTTAACTCTGAGATGAAGGAAGCTTTTTTTCACTAGGTTTGAAGGAAATTCATGACAGACTTTTAGAGTTACAAATAAAATACATTTTCAGATGGGTTGATCACTGTACAAGGGCTCAGCCAGGGGAAATATTTTCTTCTTCCTATAAACCTTATTTGATATTATAGTTTTTTTCCCCAGTATTCTGGTGCAAAACAAAAGAAAACCATACCAAAGCACAAACCTTCTAAAAATAAAGAACTCTCTGTCTTACAGAAGATTCTACGTTATGAAGAAACCTCACTACCATCTGCATGTATTTTAATTGTTTTGAGTGCTAACAAAATAAGAGGTTTTAGAGGCTCCTGACACTGGATCTTAAGTAGCATTCTAAAGACTTTCAGACTTTTGAACCAAAATTTAAACTCACTAGTCCAGCCTTATAAAATTCTACTCACCAGGGATGAATAATTTGTACTTGTTTTTAGTGGAGAGGTAAACATATAATTAGTTCTTCATTATCATGGTAAAGTTGGGCAAATGGATGTTGTGCCAGGGCTGGCAATTTTTCATTATAATTTTGCCCATGATGTGGATGGAAACACTTGCCCATCTGGATTAAATACATGTTTTAAAAATAAAGTGATTTAAAAAGTGATTTCAGGATCGTTCATTAGAAGCCGGATTCATTGACTTCAATGGGCACTGGATCGGGTGTCAAAGGATAAATAGCTTTGACATGGTACTGTAAAGCAAATCCTATATTCCTTTAATTTACAGGCTCACCCATCTTATGGGCTTGTCATTTGTCTATTCACCTTCCCAGTGCATTGAACCGATCTAGCTGTATGTCAGGCGGGAGTTCAGACTTATTCCATATGCTAAAAATTTTGCCACATTAATAGGCATATTTTAGAGGGGGAAAAACAAGTTAAATCAATTGATAAACAGGAGCCAAAAATACTAATTCATATGGGCCAAATCCTTAACTGGTGTAAACTGGCATTGCTTCATTGAAGTGAATGGAGCTTTGCAAATGTACTTACGGTGAAGATGTGGCCCCAGGAAAATATCAATTAAAAGAAAAAATGTAATATGTCCTCATTGCCGAGATACAAAGGGGCACATCCGGAAATGAGTCCTGCTTCTAGGTGCTTGTTGTGACCTAGGTGTTGAAGGGCATACTAATATCTTATCTGTACCTTTTTTTGCTGTTATCATTCTCTGTTACTACTTACTTTAGTGTGTGTGCATGCACATGCCTGTGTGCACGTGTTTAAGTTAAATCAATATACAGTTTTTAAAAGGTTTGATCATTTTATCTAAGCACCTTATTATCCTAAAACAATCCCTAGCACATGTAACTGACTCGTGTGGTGGAATATATCTGCAAACGCAAGAAAAGAAAAAAGAAAAGCTTATGAAGACACATCATAGGAATGAATTCAACAAAGTTAGTAAATGTGTAAAAAAAATCACCTGTTTTGGGGACTGTGGTTTGCAGGAATTAAGCCCAGCCTTGAAATCTCCCCAGATAAACCCCCCAGCAAGAGGTCTTCTCTTTCTCTTTCTGTGGCTCTTTCTTCCACTTTTCACTTGGTAGCTGTCTTCTGAAATAGATACTTCTCCTTTTTTCTTTCTGTTTTTTGCCCCTGTTCCCCTCCCTGATTTTTCAATCAGATTATTTGTGTCAAAATCTGGCGGTGAAGAAACAACCAATGGAGAAGCAGAGCCTGGACAGTATTTGCTTATCAAAACTTTCCAGGACTTTGAAAACTTGAAGAGAATTCATGTTGCTCAACTATGCTCCATAGAAGCAGTGCTCTTAACACAGTGGGGCTTTCTGCTGGAATAGTCTTTTGTGATACTGACAACGTGCATGACACAGGGAAATAATGTACCAAACAGACTTTACCAAAAAAGAAATGGCTGTTAAGAAAGCTGTATTTGTACACACACTCACTTACACATCACTGCTCTCACAGACATCTCACCACTCTCTCTCATGCACACACTTCAGTCTCATGCACAAAACCATTTAATGCACATACACAAGATTTTTTTTATTTCAAAGTCTATTTTTACCTCTGCAGTCTACATGGAAAAAAGGATTCGATACCTCCATCTAATATCTGCAAAAAATGCTTGTTATTGATCTTATATTTTTGCTAAATGTATGCATGTAATGTATATACTTATTTATTTTTGTTGCATGTATATCCAACTATAGATATGTATATAAATGCAGATTTTTGTATATGTGTGTACACATACTTCATCATTCATTCATGTATTACATAAATATATATTTAGAAAAATGCAAGTTAATTAATAGACATCTTTCCAATATGCTTTTCAAGAGTAAAGATAAGAATTTGTTCTTCTGTAGCTTCCTTCACCCAAGAATCACAAAGGAATTTACCAATATGAAACAACTGAACATCACACCACCTTCGTGAGGCACTTTGCAAATGGGGAAATCTAGTCACACAGAGGTAAACTGACTTGCCCCAGATCCCACAGTGAACCTGTAGAGAGCTGGGAACAGAATCTGTGAGTTCTGAATACCAGCAACTTGCAATAATCACTAGACAGTGCTCTCACATGCTGCACTGATAGTAATGTGATCTCCCCAAATGACATGCCAATAAAAACTTGCCCTCCACTTTCTCCTGTTCTCTCTAATCTTCCCTATTCGAGACACACTCGTATTATGGCATGTGCAAAGTGTTGTGCTCTATCAGCATGCTCAGCAATGTACAGAGCATGGAGTAGACAAGGTATCTGCCCAAGGAGTTTACAATTTAAGAAGTGTAATCTTAGATCAGATACGTATCCATGTGTGGAGTACAGAACGTGCTTGTGGATGCCATCAAAGAAATGCTTTCACTTAGTGGAGTTTTGCTGCTCAGTAGGAACCTTTTCAAATACACTTTATTTTTTGGAGAACCAGTGGAGTTACACCAGGAATCAACTTGTCCCTTTGTCCTATACAGTTCAACGTGGTGCAGGTATTAGGAAGCAATGCTGTCTCTTTTGCAGTTAAATGAGCTCCTGTTGCAATGTTGCAATCATCCCAAAGAAGTAAAACTACTACCTACATATGTGACAGGTATTTTATACTCTACTCATAATATGCAGTGTTGTTATAGCCATAGTGGTCCCAGGATATTCGAGATACAAGGTGGGTGAAGTAATATATTTTATTGGGACAACTTTTGTTGGTGCGAGAAACAAACTTTCAAGCTTTCAGAGGAAGAGCTCTGTGTCGCTTGAAAACTGGTCTCTCCCACCAACAGAAGTTGGTCCACTGAAAGATATTACCTCATCCACCTTGTCCCTTTACTAATGACAGTTCTTGTGAGGTTTTCTGTTTATGGTGCCATCTGCTGGTGCTATCTCAAATCACACGACACAGCCAGCCCCCAGCCATTCACACTCCTTACTTCCTTCCTCATGATACTAGACAAGGCGAGGGCCCTTGCTACAGCTTTGGTTGCAACATTTAGCTCTAGATCTAGACTTCTCCAAAGTTCAGAAAGATTCAGATCTTAATTTTTTTTGATTCTGTCACATCTGTGATTTTGCTGAATGATAATTAACTCTGGTTGTTGATAGAAGCAGCATCTCCCCTACCTCCTCTCTCCTATTTCCCCCTTTGATTTTTTTTATTTATCTAGCAGAGTTTTGCATGAAAGAAACTGTTCACAAAGGATTGTGCTGGCAAACTGATTTGCATCCTCTTAAACACAGACATTTGTGGTATTATATTTCCCCCTGCAAAAACATGCATTGTGAAAGAAAACCAGTAAGGGAACTGGAACATCAAGAGGTTTTATATGAAGAGAATTGCACGAATTAAACAAAAGGGAAAGATGAAAATCTGGTGAAAGAGCTGAGATGTTATTTCCTGAAACACTTGGGGCCAGAATCTAGTTCTGGGACTGCAGTTGGGGAAAACAGCCACCCAAGCAGGCTTGACTCTATTAGGCTTTGTTTGCTGGGCACACTATGTAGGGAACCCAACAATGTACTTAATAAAATCTCACCAAACCCATCTGGCTGAATCAGGTGTCACAGGCTTCAAAGGGTGTAGTGCCCAGGGCTCACTAGAAGGATGACAGCTAGATTTCTGGGCCACAGTGACCAATGGGGAGGAGCACAGCTGGAAATACGACATGTATACCAGCCAATCCACTGTCCCGGTTTGCCATAATCTCCCAAAGCAGAGATGTCCTTGCACACAATGGGATTATTAACATAATAGATAGAGTTCTTTTATTTATTATTTGTAGCCCAATACAGCCTAGAGACCCCAATCAAGATCAGGGCCCCATTGTGCTAGGCTCCGTACATAAGGGACAGTCCATGCCCCAATCTAAATAGACAACACAGACAAAGGGCCGGAGTAAGGAAGGATTATTATTATCCCTATTACATCCCATGGGAAGTTGAGGATCAGAGAGTGACTGTTACCACCTTTCCTTCGATGGACCCACAGCTGTCCTTACTGCATAGTAACTCAAGTATACGTACACTTCAGTTAGTCCCCCTGAGTTAGCCAACCTTGAGTGAGAGCGGCCACGCTGAAATAACACTTGAGCTGCTGTGTCCACACTGGAGCTGAATTCACTTGTGTGTGGCAGCAGGAGTTCAGGGGGCACATCCCATGGTTTTTAGTGCTGCATTAAGCCACACTATGAATTCTTTCCTTGGGAAGTATGAGAGTTGTCTGTCATTTCTGGGCACACATGGAATTGTGGCAAGACATTGGAAGATTAGAAGCACTCAAGGGGCACTAGCCTGTGTCCATCCTACAAAGTGGTCGTGACAGTAGCTGACGAGTTGTGATCACTTGCGTTTTACCCTATACACTAGGGTGACCAGATGTCCTGATTTTATAGGGACACTCCCGATTTTTGGGTCTTTTTCTTATATAGGCTCCTTTTACCCCCACCCCGATCCCAATTTTTTACATTTGCTATCTGGTCACCCTACTATACACCGTGATGGGCTGCACAACTTGTGTTAAAGGCTTTTGTGTGTGGACAGGGCAACTCTCATGTCATAACTCCAGTTAACTTTGCAGTGAAGAGAAGCCCATTGAGAGAGCTCCCACAGCAGCAGCTGCACCAGAGACACACCCTTTGAGGGGGATCCCCACTGTGGATCAAGTTGGGGCTGTATTTTCTTTCTGCTCTGATCTCCACTGGGCTTATGTGGGCACAATACTTATCTGCCTGGCCCTGCCTCCAGCTGATTCACTCCCAGTCTTATCTGTTCCCCCTTGAAATTTCCAGGACCAGTAGACCACCCTCTGCAGGATTTAGGAGGAAGGAAGAAAGACTGCCATGGAGGGCTTAAGTGGGAATGCTTAGGCATGTGCTGGCTCCTTGCACAAGGATGAATTTCACTCATGGTGCACAGGGAGCATACTGGAGGCAGGGCTATTCGTGTTGTCCACTGTGGACAATTTAATTCCATGTATTGCTACCTGCTCTTAATACATCTCAGATGCCTCATGATGGGCACATTAAATAAATCATTGATGTATGTAGGTAAATAAGAATAAACAAGGTTAATTATATCACACAAAAGCCACTCTTTACGCACTATACTTTCCTTTTTGTGTCTATCCAGCAATAAGAAGCATGTGCAAACCCCTCCCCCAGCTTGTCTGGGTTTCCTTTTGTGCTTGTAATACTATGGTAATTAAGTCAACGTGGAATAACACCACTAATTGCTTCCATTTCTTTTCTGAAACTCAGCCTAATTTTAGATCTTTTTTCAAGGAAGATTAAATAAACATGTCCCCAGCACAGCAGGGAGAAAAAAAAAAGCCCTCTCAGCCCAGACTGAAATAAAAATTAATTGTAATGCACAAAGCAGGACTAGAGATGTGCTCACATCAAGAAACTCTTTCTCATCTTACAATAGGATGACCTATTACAGGTACAATATCAAGGGAAACAAGCTCAGAAGGATCTTAGTTCCACAGGGAGAGCAATCAGAGCTGTGATATATGCCAGCTAGTGCTGAAGTAGTTAAAGAGCCACTGATACTTCACTGGTAGCATTTTAATCCTGCTTTTATTTTCTTTGAACCTAGGCTCTATCTTGCCATCCGTATGAGAAAATTCTCATTAGCTTCAAAGGGACTACTAATATGAGTTGCAGAATCCGGTAAGAGGTTCACAATCTGTAGCCTGTGTATGACCAGAGAGCCACAGAACTCTTCCTGCTAGCCCACAAAATGAAAAAAATTTGAGAACCAACCTGCATAGAGACCGGGGTGTAGGAACAAGAGATGGTTGGTGAGAGGTCCATGAATGGTCTACAAAATTAAAAGTCAGGAGAATCCCATCTTATATACTTTCATTCTTCCTCCTTAAATTCTTCTTGTACTTTTAACTGGATAAGATGTACTTAATCTCCAAATTTAAAGGGGTGAAATGTTATGCATCTTCCCACAGTTGCTGCATTTCGGCAAGGGGTGAAGTGATCCCTGTGCAAGGTTGGTACATCAGTTAATGAAGCATTTTGCAATTTATATAAATAGATCATTAAAAATATAAAGAATGGCATGAGTTTTTGCAACACCCACAGACTCTGGTCCTCAGTAGGCAGGATCAAACTTGGGGCCTCTTGAGCTTAAGATATGAGCCTCTACCACGTGAGTGAAAAACCACCTGGCTGTTAGCTAAGGCTGTAGAGCTGACATTTTATCTCTCTCTAAGTGGTCTCAGTGCCACTAGACAGGACAGAACACCACCCCCAGGAGGTGTGTGGGTTCACTTTGCTATTCAAAGTAAAAAGTAGATCACATTTTGAGTGTACCAGACATTAGAGTTTTCCTGTAAATTTTATGCAACAATGGTGCATGCCTCCATACTGTCTTGTAAATATTATTTCACATAAAAGTAAATCAGTTATCCTCAGATCATGTTTTCATGCTTTTTTGCACAACCCTGAGCCTAGAAGCTTTTTTAAAATAAAAGCTTAGATTCTCATAGCATCCCATGACGCTGGCTACCTTGGCACTAATCACGTGTCTATTGTATTTTTGTCTTAATCTGGCCTGTGCAAGGATGGATCACTGCTGGTGTGGAGTCAAGCTTGAGGAGTCCAGCTGAACCCGTGTGATCACATTTTGAACAGCTGCATAATCTGCTGTGAGTCTAATCTCATTCTGGTATCTTGAGTGGGCAGAGCTTGGTGTGGCAGAATTTGATGGGACCACCACTGCTCCCACCTCTTACAATTCAAATCCTGACCCTGTAGAACTCTGGTGAAGGCAGTGGCATTACATCAGTGTGGAACTTGGCCAGCTTTGTGAGGATGCTGATTTTTCAGATATGCAGTACTATTATTTTTACACATGGTGGTGCTGCAACACATTTTTGGTCCCAGGTTAAAAGTACGCTGACAATCACAGTGATTGATAGCCTAAAAGAGCTGAATATTTTGATAGCTGTATGTCAGTTTTCAATAGTGCCCTCTGTCTGACACACTGCCATATGCTTTCTTACACCTTCCATTTACTTTTACGAGTAAGGTAATTTTGTTCTGTTAATGGGCTTGTTCATTATAATGTAAATTTGAAAAATGACACTCTTGATTGATATTCTAGGACAGCCCATTTTGTATATTTGCAATGGTAAGATTAAAAATTACAGAGCTCCATAGGAATTATATGGCTAAAAAAATGTCAGGAGTTTCCAGAAATGAAGTTCTCCATGGCTTAGATAAGACAAAAGGAGGACAAAAGTGGGGCTGCATTAGATCCCTGTTTTAAACTGTATCAGAGGGGTAGCCGTGTTAGTCTGGATCTGTAAAAGCAGCAGAGAATCCTGTGGCACCTTATAGACTAACAGACGTTTTGGAGCGTGAGCTTTCGTGGGTGAATACCCACTTCGTCAGACGCAGGTAGTGGAAATTTCCAGGGGTAGGTATATATATGCTAGCAAGCAAGCTAGAGATAACGAGGTTAGTTCAATCAGGGAGGATGGGGCCCTGTTCTAGCAGTAGAGGTGTGAAAACCAAGGGAGGAGAAACTGGTTCTGTAATTGGCAAGCCATTCACAGTCTTTGTTTAGTCCAGAGCTGATGGTGTCAAATTTGCAGATGAACTGAAGCTCAGCAGTTTCTCTTTGAAGTCTGGTCCTGAAGTTTTTTTGCTGCAGGATGGCCACCTTAAGGTCTGCTATAGTGTGGCCAGGGAGGTTGAAGTGCTCTCCTACAGGTTTTTGTATATTGCCATTCCTGATATCTGATTTGTGTCCATTTATCCTTTTCCGTAGTGACTGTCCAGTTTGGCCGATGTACATAGCAGAGGGGCATTGCTGGCATATGATGGCGTATATTACATTGGTGGACGTGCAGGTGAATGAACCAGTGATGGTGTGGCTGATCTGGTTAGGTCCTGTGATGGTGTCGCTGGTGTAGATATGTGGGCAGAGTTGGCATCGAGGTTTGTTGCATGGATTGGTTCCTGAGGTAGAGTTACTATGGTACGGTGTGCAGTTGCTGGTGAGAATACGTTTCAGGTTGGCAGGTTGTCTGTGGGCAAGGATTGGCCTGCCACCCAAGACCTGTGAAAGTGTGGGATCATTGTCCAGGATGGGTTGTAGATCCCTGATGATGCGTTGGAGGGGTTTTAGCTGGGGGCTGTATGTGATGGCCAGTGGAGTCCTGTTGGTTTCTTTCTTGGGTTTGTCTTGCAGTAGGAGGCTTCTGGGTACACGTCTGGCTCTGTTGATCTGTTTCCTAATTTCCTCGTGCGGGTATTGTAGTTTTGAGAATGCTTGGTGGAGATTTTGTAGGTGTTGGTCTCTGTCTGAGGGGTTAGAGCAGATGCGGTTGTACCTCAGTGCTTGGCTGTAGACAATGGATCGTGTGATGTGCCCGGGATGGAAGCTGGAGGCATGAAGGTAGGCATAGCGGTCGGTAGGTTTTCGATATAGGGTGGTGTTAATGTGACCATCACTTATTTGCACCGTGGTGTCTAGAAAGTGGACCTCCCGTGTAGATTGGTCCAGGCTGAGGTTGATGGTGGGGTGGAAGTTGTTGAAATCGTGGTGGAATTTTTCTAGAGTCTCCTTCCCATGGGTCCAGATGATGAAGATGTCATCAATGTTTTAAACAGGTAACCAGATGATTTGTGGATAAATGGAAATTGCCCAAGTGCATTACACAAGAAAACTCACAGATGTGCTGCTTGTTCGATCATTACTTCACCAAAACAGTACTGCCAACCTCAAGCATTCAAAAATCATGAGTCAGGGCCCCCTAAAACCACAAGTGGCAAAAATCTTCAGATTTTTTTTTTAAATAATAGTGCTGAGGTTCTTTTCATTTACTTTTCAGTTTCTGAGCCTTGCTTCATGTTTTCAAGCTTTCCTCTGCAACCATGCGGACTAGAAATTTCCTCTTTTAAAATGAAAGTTGAGAGCCAATTGATTCCAGGAGCTGGTGCTTTCCAAAAAAGCACATATATTGCGAGACTTGTGATAAAATCTTAAGAGTTGGAAACACTGCATAGGAGCACATCCAGGTTGAGAGGGTCAGGGGGAGGTCCACATGGGTCACATTTATATCTAGTGTAACTCCACTGATTTTAGTGGCATCACCATCCTATGCAACCCTGGCAACATGGTGTCAAGAGTATTGCATTGAGGTGCTGCAATATTGCGGTGGTGCCGCTGGGGCTTGTCATTGCAGATGTCAACGCAAAGGTGGCCTCATGACGTGTTGCTTGGTGTAACTGTGTGTTCACCATGGCACCACATTGCATGTCACCATGGCGGTGCCACAACCAGCCAAGTGCCACTCTGTGTGGCACCTCCTGTGTGCAGCTGCGTGTGTCAGCATGCTGCATCCTTGGCATTGCAACATGACAGCCAGGCAGCCTCCCTGGGAAGCTGCCTGAGCTCAGCACTCAGACGCCCTTGGGGTGCTAGGCACTGAGGCTGCAGCAGGCGTCCAGGCCCACGACAAGAGCCAGCCTGCCTCGCCCCCAGAGGCAGCAGACCTTGTTTACTTCCCAGCCTGCGTTGCCCCGCCCACTCCCTGCCGGAGACTCCAAGTCACGTGATCCTCAGCCGGCGCTTCTTGCGGCCCGCTCGAGAATCACGAGATCGCTGTGGAGCCGCATCGCTCCCTTTTGAGATAGCTCCGCGCCACTCCGGCGCAGGGCATCCCAAGCCTGGAACGCGGACCGCCGAGAGACAAAGGCCGCGCAGAGGAAACAGCTAGGGCGAGGCGTGGGCAGGTGGCGACGTATCGTTCAGACGAGGCTGGTCGCGCGCACTACTTTCTGAAGCGGAGGGATCAGAGCAGTCACAGGTTAGGATGCCGATTGGCAGGGGGGAGGGGGGAGGCAGGCAGGGCCAAGATGGCGGCGCCCTGTGGGCTAGAGGATCCCCGAGTGGTAAACAGCTGAGTTAGAGAGAAGGAGGAGTGAGTATCCCGGACCCCCACGTACGAGGGAGATGGGGAAGAGTGAGAGAGAGAAAGGAGGGGGAGGGGAGAGAAAACAAAGGGCGTTGGAGAAGCTAGGAGCGAGGAGGGGGAGTGAGAAGAGGGGAGAGGGAATAGATGGGGGAGAGGAGATGAGGGGGAAGAAAGGGGTGGGAGATGTTAGGAGCGAGGAGAAGAAAGGGAACAGATGGGGAGAGAAGGTGAGGGGGGGAAGAAGGGATAAGAGAAGCTAGGAGTGAGGAGGGGGAGTAAGGAGAAGAGTAGGTATAGATGGAGGAGAGGAGAGGGGAAAGGGGAGGAGGAGAGGGAGGCAAGAAGCTGTGAGAGGGGAAAGAGAGAGGATGAATAATGTGTAATCCCCCTCCTCCTTCCCCGCCCCCGGTTGTTTGTGTCCCCCAGTTAAACCTAGTCTTTGTCAGCAGCTCCCCCATGTGACTCTGCCCAGACACAGCTCCTCTGGGCATCTCCTTTAAGATGGTTTCTCTCTTTATTTTATTTTAATCATCCGGTGCATTGACTGTGGAAGCAGACTCTGCACTTTCCTTTCAAATGCTGAGTGGCAATTTCCAGACCTGACCCCAAGGGGTCTCACTCATTTGCAAGGAGGACTCATTCATTTGAGATTAATTTTAAAGCAGTTTTAGTCTCTCCTTCTGGTGATAAAGGATTTTCTCCTTCTCTTTGGAATGGCAGTTGTGTCAAGTCAATGGAAATATTGCTTGGATACTATTAACTTTTTTTTTAAATTACACTTTTGCTTGAAAATATTATGTGAGTATTACAAGTAACACCTGAAAGAGGGTAGAGAGACAAATTATTTTTTTCTTTCTGTCTTTGTTTACTTTGTATGTAATTTGTATTGGGGAAGCAGAGTAATACAGTCAGTCTCTTTGTCTTATTGGTTGTGAGAGAGTCTCATACAAGTCAACCAGGGAGAGAAACACAGGCCTGTAAGGAGCGTGTGGGTCTGAAACCACACAAAGTGGCAGGGAGACCTGGGAGCAATTGTAGCATCCAAAACCACTTCTCACTCTTGAAATTGGATGCTGAGCACCTCCTAGTAGATGCTAGAATTGAAGGTTTTCAGGATGCGATAGGATCAGACTGACAATTGTTATAACTTATCTTCTGTACAAGTAAGCTTGTGAAAATGCAAGTGGTATTATAGTGACACTGTTAGATCAAATAACTCTTTTCAGTTAGTTTGTTACTAACAATATTTTAGACGTTTGAAAACAAAGAACTAAAAATTGGATCTTCCATAGTGTATGCAGTTCATTTTACTTTTTTTGTGATAAGTAAGAATACACACTTTTTGTTTGTTTGTTCTTGGTTTCATTTCCTGTTGCACACTAGTACAAGGCTCTGGTGTTGCATTGTAAACACTGCAGGGTAATGTTTTTAAATGCACACTAAAATCATTAATTAAAAAATCTTTTATAAAAGAGACAGATTTAGTTATGTAACTTTTTAAACAAAACCTGCATTCCCAATGAAGTCATGTGGATATCTTTGGTTGTACAAACTAAAATATGATGGTTACACCATCTGATTTAGATAAGGTAAAATCACTTAAATCTTAATTGTCTTTTTTTTGACAAAGTGTCTTATACTTGAGTATAAAAACTCAGGGTTATATTGACTAAAACTATTTTGTTCTTTGTTAAAGGGCTTTAATCTGAGGTGTTTTTGTCCAACTACAGATATTTTGGGTTTAATGAACAATCTTTTGGTTTCTCTAGTGATTTCTGGATTAAAACATACATACGTGATCTAAAACTGATGTTGATTAGTAGGATGCTGATTTTTTTTATTCTAACCCCAGCAGTCTTACACTATCAAAGATCTTGTTTACCTCATTTTGGAAGTGGAGTATCTGATCACTGACACTGGTTTTTACAGGAAGTGATTGTTCTACCGTACAAAACAATAAGAAAATATGCTTTCAACAATGGCAAGTCCGCAAGTCAAATGAGTAAACAAAAACATCCTCTAATGGTGTTCTTGGGGGACTGTGGGATTTGTGTGGTATGTAGCAGGCAAGTGTATGGTTTTTTTAAAAGGGTATTATTATGGCTTAAGATAGAATTCACAATGTAGTAGCCACAAACTAGGTCATTTAGTTTAATATAGTCAGTGGGATTACCGGAATCAGAACAGCTGCATTTAGAAAGGCAAATGTTTGCCCTCAGTATGCCTTGTGCATCTGCACTGTTTTCTTTCTTACTCTCTGGGTTGCATGTTAACTTGTCAAGTATTTTCCTTAATTTCTATGGGAGTTAAAATGCTTAGTGTAACCAGACCAGTTACCTTATCTGTCTTGCACTGTATTCAAGAGCAGCATAATTACAGCCCAGTTCAGTGAACATTTGCCAAGAGTACTATTGCTGATAGAAATTTGTTCTCAAGATTTAGGAGAGGCTTGATGCTCATATATCACTGTGGAGTGTAGAGCCCTTCATTGCCTGTTAGTTTACCTTAGGGATCTGACAAGGTATTTATTGTTCAATAAAAATAGTATAGTAAAATGGATCACTCTGTTCCTTTTTATTACTAATCTGTTTTGAGTCTTGTAAGCAAAACTAAAATAAAAAATTATCTTTTAGGTTAGTAATGGCTTATTAGCAATACGTCCATGGCTTCTATCAAAGGGCCAAAGAATATCAGCCCTACCAAGCTTCATTTTTTTTTTCCGCTTTCCTGACATGCTTTTTTAACTTTCTTCTTTTTTTTCCCTCTGTCAGGTATTTGTAGGGAAGCAATTAGCATAGTATCTTGGCACAAAACACAATTTCAAGAGAAGCATAAAAGCCACTGAATTGGACTCTGCTCTTACCATCATATGATTTGTCTGTTTAACCATGGTTGTTGTTTTTTTTCCCCCTTCCTTTCTGTTGAGGGTAACCTTCTGCAAAAAGGAAGATGGAAAATGGACAGGCTAGGCAACTATGATTTTGAACTCAGTAGTTAGTAACTAGGTTTAGAATTGGCAGCTTACATTGGACTTGGAAGTGAACAGGGCAGAGGAGATGTGTGATGTGTTACTAGTGGCTAATTCTATTGAAATACAGGCTGCCACATATTATAACATGCTAGAGTTATTGTTTGGACTGTTGTAATCCCAGCTACATAGTGGTGTTGGTTAAGGCTAGACAAATGTGTACATCATAGTTGCTAGGTCTGAGAGGAAACAGAACAGCTTTGTAGGTCTGGCAGTGGAATGACATTTCTTGCTACTTTCTGCAGCCAGAGAGAAAAGATTAACTTTGCATAGCCTTAGGGTCATTACTATTTTGACAATTGGAGAGCAGAAGTATTTTGTTGAGAGTGAAGTCAGTTCTTTGGTTAGCTGTTCAGTGTTTTCCTCTCCATACAAGCATTACTCTCTTCTGAGTTGAGAGTAACTGTTTTTCATTGGCACTTATTTCATCCATTACCTTTGTGATGATGATGGTCTTACATGAGAAGGAAGTGTACAACTGGGCACTGCTGGCATATTGATGGCAGTAGAGCCCTGGCGACACATAGGCTGTCTCAGAAGTCTTGTATCTCAAGTGAGAGGAGATATGATTGATCCTTTCAGGACTGTATGTGAGGGCTCCTGAGGACAAGGAGCAACTGCTTGTCAATTTCTGAGTTCTCCTTGAAAGGAATGTTTATACCACTATTCACTCACATTATGTCCAGTAATGCTGGTTAAGCAGCACCTTGTGATATCTGCTTAAAACACTAGTTCGGTGGAGTAGTATGAGCCTTAAGATTTGTATTACCATAGCCAAGTCTATTTCCTGATTGTGCAGAGTCCAGAATGTTAGTGGAGGTCATATGCTGTTGAAGTGTGTCTGTTTGGTAACTTAAAACATTTCCTCTCACTTATGGGGTGCATCTTGAAACAATTTGTTGGCCTCTTCTCCCTCCCTCACCCACCAAACTTAAAATTATTGCAAGTGGGGTGAAATACTGATGTCAGCAATGGAAAAAGTACCTCACTTGTCTAAATCTGTATTACTATAGCAAATGGTAATACCTTTATGGAAGGAATGTGTTCTTTTCTTTTGCTTGGGATAAAATCTCACAACAGAAGAAAATTTTCTCTTGCCAAAAATGTGTGTAGAAGTCCTGTACCCTGTAGAGAGAGCCCATTATCTCTTTCACTGTGCAGATGCTTTATTTACCCTTTCCCTTCTGGCCTCAGTCTATTGTTCCTTGACTGGTTACAATGCCTTGTGGGCAAACTGCACCTTGAAAAGAACACATCTTTTATAGGTTCTATAATTGAGGTTTCCTGGCTTCTCCCTCCTTCTCTGTGGGCCAAGTCTTTAGTCCTACTGCTTTGACTCATTTAATAAGATTCTCTTTTGTGAACGCTCGTGAATGTAAGATTAGGCTAATTGCCTATAGCTATTTCTAATTTTTCAGTGGGAGGGGATGAACTTGTGTGTGTATAAACACTTAAACAAGCTCACTTTTTCTTTTCTTTTTATAAATACCCAACCAAGGGATCTTGACTTTTGTTGTAGAAGATATTAAAATTAACAAATATAAAAATCATTAGAGGCTAAAATACCTAGTGATAAACTGGAGGAAAAGTTATTGATTCACCATTTTCATCCTGCCAACTCGAAGCATTGACAGTATCTTGCTGAATTTATTGTCTTTAACGGGACTGAGAGCATGCAAACTGGGAAATAAGGAATTTTGTTTAAAGTCTGTCTTGTGCACAATGTAAATTGGGGTGAAAGAAGTGACTGTTCTTCATGTTAGGCAAGGGTCAGATGGTTTACTACTGACAATATTGCAAATCTTAGGTGGATATAATATCAAACAGCCATGATATTCTTCATCTGAAGATTTCTGTGTTTTACACAGTAGGGTAAGTATCTGTATTTCCCACCTTACAGAAGAGAAACTCAAGTGATGTCTGTGTTTTTTTTGCAGAAGATTATACAGCAAGTCTTTGGCAAGAATGGGTATACATCTTCCAGACCTGTGCTTGTTCCATTGGAACACATTGGCCTCCTTATACAAGTTAACTAAATCCATTTTAAAGCCAGTTTTGGAATAGTATTTATTAGAGGACAACTTGTAGCTTAGTCTTCAAGAGTGGTGCTGTAATATGAGTTCCTTCATCTTACAGGGAGCATCATAGACCAGGTTGATCAAAGAGCCACAATTGACAGCTTAAGACTAATAAAGACAAATAATTCAATTTAAACCCTGTGTCGGCAGAAGTATTTAATGTGTCTTAACGGTTTTTAGTTCATGCCATTGTGGTTACTTGCTCTTTTCATTTAACTTCAGCAATATATCAAATGGGGTTGCAAGATGCTGTACAGTATAAATTTGAAACTTGTGTAGAATGTTTTTACAAATGGTTCAAAAAACAGCTTATTGGAGTGAAGATTGTTAGTACTTCTATAAAAATAGAGCAGTAATAGTGTACAATTCACTGGCCACTGACTGACATGTCCTTCAGGAATATTCTGCATTTACTGGCACAAGGTCACTCTAGGTTTTAATTAGTTAGGGAAGCTGAGTAAATTTTTTAGATAACTACATCTCTAATAGAACAGCCATATTCTTTACTATCATCCTCATCTTTGTCAGCCTAAAGTTTGACATTCACTCATCTACAGAGCAGGTAGATCTCCAGCAATGCTTTCCCACACTCATGTCACAGTGTTGTGGAACCTTGTGCTTGTGTGACTTATCTGCTTTTTCTCCATGGGAATTTTTCTTAATTTCCCACTGCTACACTAACAGCAGTATAGCTAGCTTCATGTGCTCTAACGATAGCAAACTCTTGTGAAGAGCTGCTGTTGGTGTTTTTACCACTGTCGTCTGGACCTATTCTAAGCATTTATAGAGGACACTTCGTTTTTTTAAAAATGAAAGTCTGTACTCTGTGTACAGTAGTGTTTCCACTACTGTAGGTGCATCTGCCTGGGTGGTATGACGGAGGGAGATCTGAAGGAAAAGGAGAATGTAGACAAGTCCGTAGGAGAGTAAAAGAGTAGGCTAGAACTTACGCCTCATTTCTTTTTGTCCTCGGTCTCAAAACGGGTTTCACTTGTCACTGGTTTGATGTGGATATGTGTCCTAGTAACTAGACTTAGATCACCAGTTCTGTTCATTTAGGCAACTAAACAATTGTGAAATGATGATAACTTTACTTCACTATTGTTCTGGAATGGATTCACTAGCATCCTATGTTTGGCAGACTCCATATCCCAAAAAACAATTGAGACATCTAGCTTTCTAACTCCATTATATAATCTTGCAGATAATGTCCAGGGAAATCAAGGAACAGACTTTTTGCTTGTAGAAAGTGTTGCTTGCAGGCAAGCAATTTTCCCCCATACCGTTCTGCCAATGTACCTCAATCCTGATGTGTAGTATGCCTATTAAAAATGTGGATGTCTCAGGTGAAGGTTTTAACAGTCAAACTTAGAGGTGTAGACTTATTCAGAGGGGAGTTTGAGACCAACCCACTAGTCAACTTATGATCTACTCAGAGTTTGAATGTGGTTGCTAGAATGAAAGGCCTGTGCATTAACTCTCTGAACGTAGGCTAGAGAAAGGGCTAGCTGTTTCTTTGTTTTGCTTTTTATAAAGGATAGTGTGTTTTATTCCTTTCTCTCCTTCATAAAATGAAGTCCCTTTCCCAAAGGGCTCACATTTTAACTTTGGAAAGTGTCTGGCACGCTCTGGGTGCTTGTGTGGTCCAATCCATATAAAAATAATGAACTACCCATCTCCTTTGGAAAACACTTGAAAACAAACTGCTGGTGAAAATTTGAAACAGGTGTTTATAGTCTTCTGTTAAGTATCTTCCATAGGAAGTCTTGCTATTGATCCCAGTTGGACTTGTCAGTCAGAGCCTGTCAGACTATGTGAAGGGATAGCCTTTACATTTGAAACATTTGATTATTGAAGGATTCTGATGATAACACTGCTTTTTTATAAATGGACTGTGAAATTTCATTTTAACTGTCCAGCCATGACTGCTGAAAACTGAATTAAAGTGCCATTGCTAAGGGGAAGTACAAAATGTCTATGCTCTAGCCATCCTAGTAACATAGGTTATTAGAACATTGTTGGATAGTTTGTTGCGAAAGATATACTTCTTGTAAATAAAACTAAGTTGCCAACTTTGAACTTGCAACCATTTTCCTCTCACTCGCCACACTTCTTATTTTGCTTCTTTTGGGATTACTTGGCAGCTATCACTTTGTGTAATCCTGTCTTTGTTCCTACACATTCATGTGTATTTTTCCTCACTGACCATCCTGAGAATGACAGGCAAAAACTTAAGTAAACTAAAGGAGTAATGAGACTCACTGGAAGAAGAAATGCTATTTCTAAGTCAATTAATTGGAAAACTGAAATATAACATAAGTTAAACTACATCATTTCTACTGTATAAATTGCTCTATAAGTGCTAAGAAATAACCTCTCACCTCCCCGTACAAAATCAAGCCCATGTGCATAATAGCTTTTCAAAAGCACCTCTTTGGAAGGTGTTTAAATATAATTTCTCGGCTGCCACTCTACCCAGTTAAACCAAAAACCTTTTTTCTTCAAGCGGATCAAGTGATATTCCCTCCCCGCCCTTTCCCCTCCTTCGAGGAGCCTATGGTTATTGCTTGTGTAGGGATTGACTTGGTGGTCTAAATCTTTCTACATTTCTAACATTTGCGATTCTATGCAAGGCCAGGCAGCTGTACTGTGACAGACGCTCAGTAGGGTATCTGTTGTGTCCATGGCTTCACCTGGGAACTGGATAAACCCAGCTCACATTTTAAAACACAACTTACCAGTAAAGATACTGAGCATGAGAATCATTGAAGTGTCAGGCTTAATAATTATGTGATCTTATAAACTTCTGGGACTGCTCTAGAGCCCTCAGCTAACTCATAGCAGTGTGTCCAAGTACTAGAAATGGCCCAAAAGTTTAGGTGTGTGAATGGAATTATTTTCTATAATGAATCATCTTGAGAGGCACAAGTTTGTTTGTTAAAAATAAATAAGTTCATCTTCCTTTTTTAAAGCAATCCTGTCAACATGAAACATATATTTAAATCAAGTCCTTGATTCTGTTACGAACACTATAGACAAAACTGAATTTTAATCTTTTATTTTCTACAGTTTTAATTTTAGTTTTGTATCTTGCTCAATTTGGACAGCAAAATGGAATCGTCATCTTCACTTCTGTCTACAGTCCTCTTCACTGTCCAATTATTTGGGTTCATGATTCTCTAGGGGAATGTTTAAATCCAAAAATCTGTGTTTATTAAAATTTATAAACTAAAAACATTCTCTTCATAGCAAGTTTTGTAAATTCATATAATTAAGCAAAAATATGAATGTGGAGGCCAATATTTTGTTGATTCTCTTGTGCCTTTAATCTATCAAGAACCAGAAGTAACTATGCAACTTTTTTGGTTGTTACTCAAACTGGGGACTGATGATGTAATGCAGGAACGACAAAACTGCAGAGAAACATAACAGGCTTTTTCCACTGCTTTATAACAGTGTTAATGGTAGCATATGCTAACCTCTCTGTTCTTTTTTTCAATTCAGTGGTCATGAAAGGTGCCAGATTGACAGCACTGGAAACTGGACTCCTACTTGTCCACAGAACAGGTACAGCATACCCAACTGCAGTTAAAAGCTTCCCCTGCATGCTCTGTATTTCAATCCTGATTTTTGAAGGATGACTTCTGAGGGGGAGAATAGTTCAGGACTTGTAAAATTTATCCAAAACCTACTAGCCAGAGGTAAATACAAAGGGTAAGGTGTTCACCAGTGAGATTATTGGTGTGGGGAAGAGCCTAGTGAGAAGCGGAGGCCTTTCTGCCACATCAGCTGCTGGTAAGTGTGCTGTCCCTGGACTCTACTGGAAGGAGGGAAACTCCATTATTTGCATCAGGTTGTGGCTAATAAGCATCTTACCTGAAGCCCTTTCCTAGCTGCTGGAAAGGAGGAGTTTTCTGTCTTGTCCTCCTACTGCTGAGTTTCTGGCTGCCGTGAAAGCAGGGGTGTCACCATTATTTCTCAACCTTTGTGTTTTCATTCCTTCTCCTTGAATAACGCCAGTGCCTGTCTCTGTTCATAGCTTTCCCAAGTAGCATTAGGAGTGTGAAACTGATTTAATTCTTGATTGCTGCTCACAGCATTCTGAATATTGGCACTGAAACAGTCCAGAGTTTTGTTATCTTCATACTGTTTCTTGGTAAAGCTATGAACAGCAGTAGACACCGGAGCCATCCCAGCAGGTTTGGGAAAACGGCACTACAGCTGGTTTTATTTGCAAACATAAGAGCTAGGAATTTAACTTTTTAAAAATGAAAGCCTGAAATCTGCAGAAATTGTTGTGCTAAGCCCTTCTCTTTCCACCCAGAGAGGTTCTCGGAATTCCTGTTGAAGCTCCAAGTGTCAATCCATTTTCCCCCACGCCCTTTCCAAACACTTTTCAAAGTCCACTGTTTTTTGCCTTACTTCTGGCAAAGGATGTAGAGAGCCTGTTAGCTTCTCCTTATGGAGTCAGAGGGGTTGCTGTTAAGTGATGCCAAACTAGAAAGAGGGAGACTGGATCAGAAACTGAATTACACATTGCAGAACAGAACACGACTTGTTAAATAACATGCCTTTAGGCCAGGAAAATCTTCTTTTTTTAAACTTTAAAAAGTTTGTGTGGTGGTGAAGTAATGTATTGGAATCATTCAGTTTCCATGAATCTAGGACTTTTCAAATATAAAAGTTTAAGCCTGTGTGACTCTTTCTGGAGCTTGGAGAGTTTGGTTTTGCTGGTTCCTGACCAATTTTTACAATGTCTGTATAGCAGCACCTACTTAACGGGGGTTGTATGCTTTACTGTATTACTATACCATATGATGGATTGTGTTCATGTCTTGAAATTGGCGTTAATATTTTTCTTTTCAGAAGAGCAGGCATAACACTGTATTGCTGTTCCCAATGCTGGGAGCAAAGAGTAAAGAAAGATGCAACAACAGCAGTTCGGACTTCATCCTGTTGCTGTAGACCCATGCACTCTCTCATTACCTTTGTATTTGAGAATGAGACAGGATTAAATGTTTAAGATACAGTCATTTTCCTGATGAATGTTGGAGGATTTGGATCAAAATGAAGATGACTTTGGTCTCCTTGTTCCAGTACGTATACACTTGTGATACTTGCAGTGTAAGCCCCAGTTTTCAGATGCTTTCTTTTTTACAAAGGCAAATTCACTTAATTTGCAGAGTCTGTTTTAATGCAATATGATGAGTGAAACTTTAAATGCACAAATCAGGAAATTCAAGGCTATGGTTCCCACAGTGACCACGATTCTGCTATCCTGTACTTAATATTACTGTATGCTGTTAAATTTTGTGTTTTAATACATGCAACATGGTCACATAGCAGCTGTTGTCAGGAAATTCAGTTGTGGTTACTACGTCTGCTGTTATTTGGCTTCATTGCACGTAGTAAGTCACATACTGAGCAGTGCAACTTAATACAGGCAGGCCAGGGAGGTTCTGGTTACTGTGTGAACCATAATTTAGGATTTTCTGATTTGTGTGTTTCACTCTGTGTTTCATTAAAGCAGTTTTTTAAAATTAAGTTTGCCTACCCTTGCTGCAAGGTAATGGTATCTTTTTGTTTTTCATTGAACATATTTGAGTTAAGAATATCAGAATAAAAAGTGATTAGAGGATCTCACTGTCAGTCAAGTTATTTACTTGAAAGTGAGTTTTCTTTATATAATGTTTGACTAAAAAAATGCACATAGAAGGCTTTTATTGGGAGCTATTTAACAAACTTTTTCAGATTGTATTTGTCACAGTTGATAACTCTGGATGCTACCCTGTTGAAAAGGGATTCTTTACAATTTGAGACCTTTGCTATTCCATCTATGTGCAGAAGATTTAAATAGTTGACACCTGTTATAACAGATACACGCTGCAGATAGAGTCTAGAACAGTGGTTCCCCAACTGTGGTTCGTGACCCCCTGGGGGTTTGCAAAATGTTACTGGGGGTTCTGGGGGAAAAAAAATCCCTAATGGCAGACAGAGCTAGGGACCCTGGGCAGCACGAGGCCAGCAGCTCAGAGCCTGTGGACTTCCAATAGTTTGCGCATCAAAGCAAGCATATCTGTCACACTGAGATGTAAACTTCAAGACTCCTTGTAAGAAATGGAAAGAGGTGGATATTTTGTGCTGTTTTTAAAATTAAATAGGCAGCTAGTATTGTGTTTTAAAATTATGAACAACAAGTTTAAGCTTTGTTGTAATGTGCGTTCTTTGCCTGGACTGCTCAAGACCTGAATGCTTGTATAGGAGGAACTCTGAGTTGGCTTCTTAAATACCTTCATGATGTTTCACATCTGATACTCCTTGATGAAACACAGGAGCCTTGTCTTATAACATATCACTTTGAATAAGCCTAAGCTACGAAAGTGAGATCTTGGAAGAGTGTTGCCATTTTCATAATGTAATAAAAATACTGTAGTAATAGTGTGTAATATGCATGTCATAAAAACAAATTTATATTTCCCAGATCACTGCTTTTATAATTTATACTCAGATAAAGGAGAAAATCCCTGGAAATGTTCATTTTTAGGAGGGGATTCATGAGACCTGACATTTTAGTGACGGGTTCACAGGTTGTTGAAGTTTGGGAACCACTGCTCTAGAGTCAAATTAAGCCTCATCCTGTTTTATGTTTTGTTTTTTTAAATGAGCAGACACTTTGCCTCCTCTGATATTGTCATCCTTAATGCGCTATAGGAGGAGGGGATTAACCATCATTTACTTAGAGCTGCCCCTCTTATCTACACTAGCTAAAGCTCGTGGAGTGTTTCAGCAAATTATCTTTGCATCTGCAAAGGCTGACCCTTTCTGATTTCTAAGTTAACCTTGTCTTTATTGGGCAACTAGCCCTTGTTCTAAAATAATAAAGCTAATCCATTTTAACAATTTAATAGCAACTCTTGGAAAAAAGTACAATTTAAACAGTCTTATTTCTCTGCTCCAGATTAACTACGTGATTTCCATGTTTGCTTTATTTTATATTAATGAGATGGTATGTGATATATTCCTTGTATAGCACAGTTCTAACTCTTACCTACTGGGATTTATTTTCTAGATTGTTCATACTGTAAAATCAGTACGGTAGTTGCCTTTCTAATTTGGGTATAAAAGTTGATTATAGAATAACTTCTAAAGTGAGATTTAACACTGGTTCTCACTTGGAATTAGAGAGTTGTGATGTTAGCTTGACATTTTGAATGCAATCAGCACTGCAGTGTAAAGCTGACATCAAAACCAGACAATGATGGCAAGTGTCCAGTTTACTTGGCTACAGCCAAGATAACTGGTTTCAACTATTCAGCCTAGATTTCAGTATTTGCAGAATAGAGATTATTATGGTAAGCATAAAACCAGGCTGTCTGTTGTTACTTGGTAAAGGCTTGTCTTTCTATCACAGAAAGAGATTTTAGTTGGTAATAGTTGCTTATTCAGCAAGAACTAACTGATCTGAGATTTGGTGATCAAGGAAAAATATGGTATAAAGCCATTTAAAACATTTACTAGAAGGACCAGAAAGGAGGTTGCCCAGAAACTTGAATAACTGAAATGAAAACATCAGAGTATGGTCCTTCAAGGTAGAAAAAGAGGGAAAACTTGTAACTTTAAAGTTTTACATACTGCTGATGATTTAGCATGTTGCTTGATTCACAAGTGAGATTAAAGGGACCATCTACAGATTTCCTTTAAGAATACATTATTCTAGAAGGCAGAGGGTGGGTAGTTTATTTTTGTCGCCCACCTCCCCCCAAGTGTTATGAAGCACTACAGTTGCAAGTAGGATGTAGAACATGATCTTGTATATTTAGCATGGTATGCTTCTGTATGAAAGATTCAAAATGTAATACAGCATTTTTCTAACTCACAGGCTTGCCCTCGATATTAAACTGAAGTAGTTTCTCTTTCCTGCTTTGACTGAATCATCTCTATTTCAGTCCTTGTTTAGAAAAACATCTCAATACATGTGAAAGGGCTAACTGGGGGTGTGAATCTGAACCCTGTATCCCACCCAGTTTTTTAATCCTGGGTATTGAAGTCCTGAAAGTTGACACTGACTGATTCTACAGCTAAACAGTCTAACAGATAAACTACAGCATCCCATTCTGCTTCACCCATAATAGGCTGTGGTCTTCTCCTTGCTGTTGGTTTGGCTCTTGACTTCAAGATAACAGAGCAAGGTACTTTCAGTTTTACTCACGGTAGAATTAAATGTTTCACCTTATGTTCTTAAGAACTTAGATTTAACTAGTTCTCAAGTGACTGGTTTGTTTTCTTGCGTTCACTTTTTCCTTCCTCATTATGCTAAATGCTTAGCCTGCTATTGTCCAGCTAAATATGAACACTGACTTTGAGTGTTCCAAACGCAGGATGACTCCCTTGCTTTAGGAAACTCCTAACACAGTCTGCCATTCTTGGTGTATTTATGAGATTGTGATTTCTGATAGTTGGGCAATAAACCAGGATCCCAGTACTATTTATTGTGGACTCGGAGCAGGGCGGTGTATGTGTAAATCTGTGCTTTGATTCCTAATCCACTCAAGTTTATGTTTGCTCATTTTACTTCCTGTTTGTGATGTACTGTTTACTGTACTTGTTCTCTTTAAAAAGTTAAGTGGGAAGGCTGTAGACTACAAAAGAATGTGACTTGCCATATTTTTCAAAAGTTTACCTATATAGGTGATAAAATTATCCTCTCTGTAATTCATTTATCTTGTTTCATGAAACCAAGCAAGTAGTCAGAAATGTCGCTGTGCTGGTTTTCTGCTAGTCTTAACATTTTGTATACCTTTTGGGTAAATAAAATCACCCCGTCCCATTGAGTAAGAATTGACATCTTTTAATGTGGTTGTAGAATAACCGTCTAAAGACAGTTTGCTGGCATTATCTGGGGAGGTTGATATTGGTTTAGATTTCCTTTGAGTAAAATAAAGACTAGAACTACATTAGTAAATTACAGAATTTTGGCTACTAGTTATGAACTCAGCAGTGGCTTATGCATCCATGTATTCAAAATAGGAATCTGAAAGGTTAATGTAGTAGAACATTACTATCATAAAAACTGATCTGAATGCAGTTCAGTTTTGCCTTCTGTATATTAATACAAATGTGCCACTCCATATTTAGATATCTATAGTGAACAAGATCTGTCAGTGAATTGACAGATACCACCATGTTTCTTGGGTCATATTCTAGCACAGTTACCTTCAGCTACACTTTATTACCTTTTCCCCCTCTGATTTTCCTTTCTCTACCCCTTCCCGCACCAACCTTTCCATTCAGAGTTGCTCTCATTCACTAAAGGGCTATGAGCAGCTGGAAGACTGAGGAAGGGCTGTAAGTAACTCTCCAGAATGAGGCTGAATTGCAGACGACCTGAAAATATGGGAGGAGGAAAGAGAATCTTGAGCATGTAGGTTACTTCCTCAGTGTAGCCTAGTATGTGTGAACTGCTCTGAAGCCCAGCTGCATTAGGGGCCCCTATAGGAGAAGGAGGATTGGTGCTTTCGGGGAGCTATTGCCACTTTGTTCTCAGCTGCTTTCTCTTGTCATCCCAACTGGCTGACCAGATCGCTGAAGATTCATAGCGGTCTGATGCAAAAGGCATAATCCAGGTGTCTCAGCCAACATATTCTTAACAAAACAGGGTCTAATGTTCAAGGTTGCATATAATTTACTGGTTTTATTGAGTGTGAAGGGAAGGCTATAAACTTTCTCCCATACATATGCATCCCTCATAGGTAAAATATCCCTAGTAGCTTCTTCCATTTAACATTATAGCAGAGTAAGAGCTCTGCTATAGTTAAGATTAAGACCAGCTTTTTCTGTTTAAAGCTCAATTCTAAGTGCTCTGAAATCTACATGGTTACATGGATTGACTTTAAAGTTGGAATGCCTCTTGAGGGCTTGGGTTATTTTAGTGATCCAAATCTGGGGCATTTGACCAAAATGTTCCAAAAATACAGCACCTAGGTTGAAGTTGACAACCTCTTTGCTCACTGACAGAGCTCGTACTAGGGCTCAGCTTGTTGTACCAAGATCTCCAGAGTTATTCCAATAGAGTGCATGGCATCCATCAGCTGTTTGGAGAACATCACATTAAAATATTTTTTCAAAGAGTTTGCTTCTCCAGTTATCAGACACACAAATAGACATGCAAGTGTGTCTCTATGTACATGCTTACTGTAATCTATCTGGAAAACACCCATATCACAGGGGCTGGGTGGCTCCTGAGGATGTTTTAAGTTTATTGAGTCTGAGCACCACCCAAGGCACTGTGAGGTCAAATCCAAGCCAGGGCAGAAATCTGAAGTAAGAAAAGTGAGTATGCTGCTTCAGTCTGCCTCTCTTAGGGGGTAGGCTATTTTGGAGAAATGTAATCTGAATACAGCAGAATATTCAGAAAGTGCTGAAACTATATTTAAAAAAATGATGCAAGCAAATGCTTCCTGGAAGGGGAGCGTGATTGGGGTGGAAGAGTAAGTGAAGTGGGAGTGGGGAGAGAGGAGGGTGGGAAGGGGGACAAGGAGTGAGTGTCCGGAGAGCTGGAAGAGAATAGTGACGGGGCACATCAGCCCCACATTCCCCTGCTCTGTGTTACTCCTGAGGGCATTCTGGAGGAATTATGTGACGGGCTACATCAGTTCTCCCCATATTCCCCTTGCCTTTAGAATTTGTGAAAGTATTTGCATTGGAAATCTGGCTATGAGAACTGCACTCATTCTGTCAGGAAACCAAAACATACCATGTGTCCTGTATGTCCAATAAAAATACTGTGTGATTCAAAATTTGCATCTCTGCAACTAATTGCTCACAATCTGCAAAGTGAGAATTAAATGCCAGTAAGTAAATGTGAGAAAATTGTAAACTGCTTGCAGATAATTTGAGAACAGAAACAAGAAGCAAATACCATTCAGTAAATTATTGTCTCTAAATTATTCCTTTGGGTCTACATTTTTGAAGGCTAGATGTATAGCATATTATCCAACCATCAGAAAGAAGTGAGGCATGCTGGAAGAGCTGCGAGATTGGTGTGGACAGCTATGTGAAGATGCCAGATGGCTTGTCAAATGCAAGGAGAGAAGAAATTGGTGGCAGGAGAAGATAATATAAGTGGTTAGTGCAATGGTAATGGGACTCCGCAGGGGGGTTCAGGTGAAGGTGGTTGGGGCTCAGTGGGGTGGGGGGGCCTGGATGTGGGGAGGATAGAGCCCAGCGGGGGGCTTAGCAAGGGGTCTGGATGCTGGGGGAGTGGGACTCAGTGGGGTGGGGATCCAGGTGTGGGTGGCTCATCAGGGTAGTTCAGGGGGAGTGGTGCTCATTGGTGGGGGGGGGTGTCTGAATGCAGAAGGGTTGGGTAGATGGGGGAGCAGCTCCTTGTACAGTGATCCTTCCCCTTGCAGCTGAGGAGAGATGGGTGCTGGGAGGGGGCGGGGAGTAGAGTTTGCAGAGCTTCCTACATGTGGGGGCGAAAGCTGGGAGTGGGTCTGAGACAGCCCCAGATGTTGTGCTGGGAAAGAGGAAGTCCTGTCCTCCCCTGCCCAATTGAGACTAGCAACCGAGCCCAGAACTGGATAGGAGCCACCAGCTGGGTTTTTCCCAGTCCTTCCCCATGTTCCACAGTGATTTACCTCTCTGCCAGCTGCCCTGGGCACCCAAAACGTATTGCTGGGGAGGGTCGCATGGCTGCTCATGTGGCTTCCCCATCAAAGTCATTTTTCTGGGGGTAAGCAAAGAAAGCTGTGGGGAACATACATTCTGCATGTGCACAGTGGTGCAGAATTCGTCCTGGAGAGAGAGAGAGAGAGAGAGTGTGTGTGCGCGCGCGTGTGCACTGTCCTCTGGTCCACAGCCCATCTACAGGGGGTTTGACCCTCCCATATGAGCCAGGTTTTGGAGGAGGCTTGCCTATATGGGGAATGTCTGAGCCCCTGCTTCCTGCCCCTTGTCTGTGCAACGCTTGGGGGGTGGGGCTGCCCATCGATGGCAGTCTGTTCCCTGCTTCATGTGAACCAAACAAATTAACTATAAAAGGTGGATTTTAAAGGGTTACAGGGATAGTAAACAGAACAAAGGAGATTACTAAGTAAATAAAACCATGCAAACTAAGCTTGATTTACTAAAGAAATGGGTTACAAAATGTAATTTCTCGCCCTAAATGTTGAATTAGGCAGGATGCAGAGTTTCCGTAGGTCAGAATTCCAGATATTTCTTCTTACAGCCTGGACCCCTATATCAGTCTGGACTCACTCCTACCTTTCCCTTCCGGTTAGTTCCTTTGTCCTTTCAGGGTCTTTCAGCAGTCCTTCTTGGGTAGGCAATGGAGGAAAGTCCAGTTTGCCTTCCTACCCACTCTTAAGTAAGGTTTACATAAAGCGTGAATCCTTTGTTTCCCAAACTTAAACAAACACACACACACACCGCCCCTTTTTAGTGGAAAGTTACAAGAAATCCAAGATAATGTTTAGTCTTTAGTATTAGGTGACAAGACCATCTGACCTAGTAGTGTCACAGCTAAGTCCCAGGATGCCTCCCAGGAAGGAGAAGAGATTAGTATCATCACAGTCTTATTGTTTCTTTCTAATGGCCCGTCAGATTTGATGGCCTGTTGTCTGGTGGGTGTCTTCCAAATACATACCCAGTAATTGTTACATAGGCCACATTCCTAGCTTTAGATACAGAAATGATACATGCATACAAATTGGATAATCACATTCAGTAAATCATAACCTTTCCAATGATATCTTACATGAGCCATCTTGCATTAAAAATATTTTAGTTATGTCATATCCATATCATAAGCATATTTTAATAAAGAATATGGAGTGTAATGTCACTGAGAATAAACTGTGAACAGCTTAGAAAAATCTTTCTCTGTCAAGCATTTTAATAGGAGAAATGCTATCTGAGTACAGCAGGATATTCAGAAGGTGTGAAACTATTTTTTGAATAGAAAATAAATTACAGGTGTGAACCCTTACTGAAAGGGGCGGGGTAAAAGAGTAGGTGGTGGTAGGGGAGAGGATTTAGGCCTAAAGTGAGGGATGGGGGTGTTATGGGGAGAAGAATAAATGGAAATGAGGGGTTGGGGAGGGAAGCGGGGTTGGAGAGGGCTCAGGTTAAGGGGGAAGACGTAAGGATTAGGAATAGGTTGGAGAATGAGTAGCAGCAGAGGAAATGGGAGAGGGGGGTCAGCCCTGAACTTTTCTCTTCAGTATGTGTACTCTAGAATGTAGGGGACCTCTACCGCCCTTCATGGGTCTGAGCCCCTCACCTTGTCCCTCCATATGAGGTGGGGGGACTAAACATGTATTACTTTCAAATATCTGAAAACAGCAGAAAATAAATAGTTAAGATACACATCATCCATGTGGGGTCAGAGAGAGCGGATCAGAATGTGTGGGGAGGTGCTAGGTTTGGAGGAAGGGCAGATTAGGTGAATCTGGGGCCTGGGAGGGGAAGACTGGCTGAAGCAGAAGGCCCAGCTGGAAGTGAGTAATGGGAGTGAGGGTCTCAGCTCTGTGCAGCTTGTCTACATATCCAAGGTAGTTTGCCACCCTTCAGTAAGCAGTTGTCTGTGATACATGCATGCAGCAGGAGAGAGCAAGGAGTGATTTTTCTTACGTATTAATGGCTTCTGCAGTGTCAACTAAGGGCTTAATGGGATGGGAAAGGAAAGGGGAGCTGGAAATGTTGTCAAGAGGCTACATGTTGCGGGGAGCGATGGTCCAGGGTGTAGAGAAGGAAAGAGAGAGAAATCAGTCTTCTCTCAGTCCTGAAAGTTACTGTAACAACCAGGTAATAAAACTGTCAAGGTTTTGGGACATAGACCATGGATGAGATTTCTCTCACCAGCCCTGTTAACAGCTACACACTGAGTATATTTCAAAGCATGATCATTATCCCAATTCCACTATCACAAAATATATAGGATGAGAGAGGAGCATTGAGAAATCATAGCAACTATGCAGCTTCATGGAAAGACCACTTGACTGGGATTATTCCTAGCTCTGCTATTGGCCTGCTGGGTGACGCTGGGCAAGTCATTTCACCCCTCTTTGCCTCAGTTTCCCATCTGTAAAATGAGGATAATGATGTAAAGTTGAGATTTTTCTGGTGAAATGCAGTATATAAAAGCTAGGGATATGTCTATACCTAAACCGCTACATTGATGCAGCTGCACTGCTGTAACACTTCAGTGTTCACACTACCTATGCCGATGGGCAGGGTCTTCCATCGGTATAGTTAATCCATCTCCACAAGTGGTGATAGCTAAGTCAACAGAAGATAGCACTAGGTTGACAGTAGAATTCTATAGCCAGGGTTAGATTGGCATAGCTACGTCTCTCAGTGGTTTGGATTTTTCAAACCTATGAGAGACGTACCTATGGTGATGTAAGTTCTCAGTTTACACCAGCCAAGGGTCTTTTGATTGTTGCATAGTTACAGCAGCATATCATCTGCAAACCGTGTGAGAACTATAACTGTATAAAAAAAACACTATTGCCTACCAACAAAGGTTTCTCTTTTTCTATTTAAAATCTTGGAAACTAAATGGCAAAACATGTCATTAATGCAAAGTTAATGTTGCCTGGGGATAGCTTGTGCCCTTTGAGAAAATTAAATTCAGCAAAACTCAGACTTGTGAAAACCAGGAAATACAGTGTCATGGTCAATGCCAATGCAATTTTAACTTTGCCGTCTTTCAGCAATGCACCGATGCGCCAATACACCTATGATGCACACATTCTCACTCAGTCCACGTTACAGTGAAAAGGTAATATGCCCTTGTCCTGTGCTCAAACACTGAGCCTCTTCTCCCAACACGATATCATACTTAAAAAATGTAACAACAATTTCATACCCTTTTATAGCTCTTGTACACTTGAACACAGGATATCGCCTAAACGTATCCTTTCCTGTACCCATCATTAAATCCACAGACTGCTCTTATATCCCACTTCACTACTGGCAGTACCCATGGCAAAGAGACCCCAGTGCCCTGCCACTGATACAACCTACACAATTCTGTATTTGAAATAATGTAGACTGGAGCTTCATGGTACAGATGCACCTGTTTCCTTTGATAATGTACATAGGGGGCTCATGCCCAGATCTCCTCAATCACAGCTCTTCCAAACTGCTCCATTATATTCCTCCACTGTAACTCTATATTTCCTGGTTTTCAGAAGTTTGAGTTCTGCTGAACTCGATGTTCTGGGAGGGTACAAGCTATCACTGGGCAGCCTTAACTCTGCACTAACAAACTTTTTTGGCATTTAACTGTCAAAAAGGGTAATATTGCAGTTACCAGTAGAGCAGTGATGAGGTCTTTGAGATGAGAGAGAATGAGGGAGATATATTCTGTTATCTGTACTCTGCTCTGTCTTTCCAGGCTGGTAGGGGTATCAATGAGGAACCTGAAGAAGTTTTAACTTGCATATTCACATAACACGTGTATAAGCCTGTAGTAGTAAACAGAATGGCCCAGCAAGCAAATATTGGTGAGCTCTTCTCTATGTTGGATTCTTCAGTTCTGCTTGTCCAGGAAGATATAACAGCTGTCTTCAAAGATAACCTCAACTCTGGTATGTGCCTCTTAGATGTTAAACTGGAGGGTTGGAGGAAGCTTTGTATAGAAATAAGCAAAAAGTTGAAGTTCCCTATCAAAGCTCCTGCAAATGCTCCTGACTTTGAAGAAACCCTCTATGTCAGAGGCAGTGATTGCTTCAAGAATTAATGCCCCTTTTGTTCCTCTTGCTAAAAGAGACACTTCTTGGAGGATCTGATAAACTGTAACTCCTGGTTCCTTGGGACTATCTTCTTGACCCTTTTATAAGGTTACTAGGGTTTCATGGTGTACTAAAGTAAACATGCACACCCCCGTTGAGTAGATATCACGCTCCCTTCCTACCAAGTATGTCCAGAAAGTGAAGGTATTTCATCCACTTTACTCATTTCAAACAATGACTTCCTCTTGTGAAATGCCATTCTTCATTTTGCTATACGAATGCTTTCTGCTACCACTAAGAGCATTCCTAAGGCTATTAGTGGACTCATTTCAGTGTGGAACAGCATCATTACTCCCCTTGCCCCTAAACTTGCTTTATGTGGAGAACAAAGGAGGGAATCCAACTGATAGCCAGACTCCACCCAGCGGCTCGGAACACTGGCTGTAGACTCTCTACGAAAGTTTTAGTCAGTGTCACACGTCTAATCATTTAGTTTGGGACACTTTAGGAAATCCTGTTGTCAGTTTTTAGGAAGGGCTGTTTCCTCTTTCTCACCAGGCTGAACAATCAGAAAGACAGTTGGGGATGGGAGAATGTAATTGGGAGGTCTCGTTTTTAAAAACCTGGGTAACTTCCTAGAGGCACTTGTAAGAATGTTGTTCAATTCTGCAATTATTTTTATTGTTTACAATAGAAAATTTTTGTTCATTATAACCTGTCCTATTCCTTTTTGTTGCTGACAACAAACTGATAGATCGTGGACCGATGCTTGTGAATATGCTAGTAGATTACTACTTGGAAAACAATTCTCAGCAGGCATTGCAGATCCTGTCCACGCTGCAAGAACCTCATGACAAGGTAAAATAACTTAGTTCTGGAGAACATGGAGCATGGCAGATGTTACTGTAGTATTAGAGAAGCTTCTAAATAGAAGGCCAGTTAAAATCCTTCTTTTCCCTTGATGTAGAATCAATTGCTGTGTTTTATCTGTGTAGTAAGAGTAGTTAGTTTAAAAAAAAAATAAAATCTCAAACACAAAACTCCATTTTGTTTCATGGATTACTTAAACTGGGTCCATGACTGCAATCAACTTTACACCTTGATCGCAAGAGATGAAATTATAAAGCTCATGAAAGATCTTTCATACAAATATTTAATATCTTTTACTTGTAATATAATTGCTTTACAGCTCGCAGCAGCAGTTGCTTATTACTGTTACTAGATTTGTTACCCATTGAAGGGAGGAGGAAGCACAGCTGCACAAGAATATACACGGATTTTGCAGGCATGTGGGAATTTTTTTAATGAACACTTGGCAAAACTAACAGCTGTTTTTTCTGCAGTGGCTGAATACTTTGGAGCAGAATGTGTTGCCAAGTACAATGACAAATTCTGTTTTGAACAACATTTTGTTGTCAGCATCACCACACAGAGACTTAATCTGTATCCCGGTGTTGTGCGCACAGGGTTGTATTCAATCTGGCTCCAAAGACACACTTGTAAAACACATTTAATTCCTATAACTGAGAAGAGCAACTTGTCAAACATACAGATTGGTGTCCTTTCCTGTTCATCAGGTACCTGTAAATATTCTGTAACATTTCATTTCATTTTCTACTCCTCTGCCCCCTCCCCCAATTTCGGTTTCAGCACCTATTGGACAAAATTAATGAATATATGGGCAAAGCTGCTACCCGTTTACATACTCTCTCACTGTTGGGTCATGTGATAAGACGACAGCCATCTTGGAAACATAAACTTTCTCAAGCACCTCTCCTGCTTTCTTTACTGAAGTGTCTTAAGGTAAGAACTGTGTCAACACTGAGCATTTATTATATGCGTTATAAGGGGCACTTGCTGTAATATCTGGGTGCTATTTGCATAAATTTGTTGGGGAAAGGAAAATTTTGACAAAATAGTGAGTACGTGCTCCATTTCCATTGACGCACACTGGTGGAGGAAGCTTACACTGTCAGTTCCCACATAGTAGATGTTCTGTGGATCCCTGACAGCCCTAGGTCAGAGTGTTTCTTATTTTATAAGCACTGAGTTGTACAACTTTGTATCCTTTGCTTTATGAAAACATGTAAAAAGTTAAGATACTAAAGTTAATATAGGGAGAAAACAGTGTTTTGTGATTAGCAGGAAGGCTGCAAGTCAAGACTCCTGGTTTCTTTTCCTTCCTGTGCCACTAACTTGCTGAGAGAACGAGAGCAAGTCAATTGACTGTCCTGTACTTTTGTTTTCCCCCATCTGATAAATAAGTAGTAATTATATACCCTGTGTTATCTCACATGAGTGTTATGAGACTAGATTGAAGTTTGTAAAGATACATAAATACAAGGTACAGAAATTTCCATAATTATTTATAGTAGTAGATTAGCATTACTAGAGTCACTATTCATAAAGCTTCTTTTTTTCTTTTCTTTCAAATTGGAGGCATCAGGCAGACAGAATTTACAGTTTGGGACCTCTTCAGTTGCCTTAGATTTACAATGCAACAGTACCTTCAGCTAACATCAGTGTTTTGTTTCAGCAGTGCTCAGGTTTTTTATGTGTATGTCAGCAATCTGACAAACTGATTGTAGCTAACCTGAAGGTTTAATACTGAAGCTCTAAACTCAAGATACAGATTATTATGCTCTGGTCCAAATGGTTTCATTTTTATCATGTATTTGGCCTTGTTACTATAATAGGTATACTATTTAACTTGTGTGGCTGCACAGAAAGAGGCTTGTATGCATTTAAGAGATGTTAACTTGAGGATAGCTAGGGCCTAGTTTTAGTCGTCTGCCAGCTATGTGAGGTACCCTTATCAAATTTCAAATCGCTTGGGCTCTGCAGGCAGAGGTAGGTAATCCGGTAGTGGTTCTCTCCATTCAGATAAGGAACAGGTATAAAGACTGCCTTTGAAGGAAGTCAACAAATTCTTAGGCAGCAGGTCAGTGGTTGGAAGACAGGATAGTAGCTGGAATCCCTGACTTTCTCTTGGGGATCTGCAAGATTAAAGGGGCAGGTGTGATAGTGAACCAATGTTTGCTAAGTTTAGATTAAGGAGCCTTATCTGAGTGTAAATATGCGATGTCCATTGTCTACTAGTGCTGCGTCAGGAAAAAATGAAGCTTTTCCATTTGCATTGTGACTAATATGACTTTTCTTCATTGCAGACTGACACAGATGTAGTGGTACTCACTACTGGTGTTCTAGTGTTAATAACCATGCTGCCAATGATTCCACAATCTGGCAAAATGTACCTTCATGATTTCTTTGGTATATTTGGCCGTCTCTCATCCTGGTGCTTGAAGAATCCAGGTGAGAGATCTGACTTTGTTGCAAGTATGATTCAGTAGCACCATTTCTCTGACTGCTGGCAAGCACTCTATCTTGGGAGACTAGTGGTGGGCTGCAGTTCTGACTCCTGGGGTTAGTTAAATGGGGAAAATTAGATACTAAATGCAAAAGCTATTCCTTTTCTTTGACAGTTAATGTCTGGATTTTGCTCTTGCACCATGGCGCTTATTGGTGCAACACTCTGCAATCAGGGATTCTGTGATGCTTTAAGATCAATAGTGCTGCTGCTGCCACTACATGGCAGGAATGCAACTCTTAGAGCACCAAGGATATGGATGGACAGTTAGCTCTACTAGATGGAAAGGTGAGAGAGAAAACAGCTAGCTTGAACCAGGTGCCAGTTTGGAGGTTTTGAGTTATGAGTGTTAGCTATGGAGATAGGAATTTCTGACGATGCTTCTGATCCAGTAATCTCTAAAGTACTAGTCATATTAGACTCTTCATTTTAACATTGATTGGTCTTAGTCCATTCTGAAACTCCATAAGCCATTTTGGGGCACAGCTCTAGAAGTTGTATGTCTTCTGTCTGTGTGACCCTGTGAAGAAACACCATAGTTGAGTATATAGAGGTGTGATTTAAAAGGCCATTTTAGCATTGACTAATGTCATAGCTGCTCCTACAGGCCAGAAAGACATCAAAATGGCAACACAGGACTGCTTTCATGCTTGGCTCACCCCCCCCCCCCCCCCCCCCCGTGGTTATCAGATTTTTATTTGACTTTGAGCTGAAAGGGATGTCCTTATTGATTTGCTTAATGTTTAGTCAGTCATGCAAACTACAATTGTTGAAAAATTAACTCTTCTGCAAAGGAGCCAATCTGAATAGTAAGGATTTGTTTTAAGGACTATTTATGATGTGTATTGCTGTAGCTGTAGGCTCCCTAGTTGTGGACCTTAGATTCTGTGCAAACACAGGATAACAGATAGCGTGAATGAATACTCCATTCCTGAACTGTTTAGTTCAGAGCTGATTGACACTTGTGACGTGCAAGTGCGGCCTCTCCTTTCATACAGCTGATGGTCTTAAGCATTGCTAGGCTTTGGTATTGCCAAACTGTCATTTGTCTTGAATCATAACAGGCATTCTTAAAGCACTATCTCTTAACTTCTGACACTCAAAATTCATCAGCAGAATTTCTCTTCTTTCTCTCCTCCAATTCAATCTTGTATAAAGGCTCCAACTATTTCCCCCAGGTCATGTGGCAGAGATCTATCTCGTCCATCTCCATGCCAGTGTTTATGCTCTCTTTCACCGCCTTTATGGAATGTATCCTTGCAACTTTGTCTCCTTTCTGCGCTCTCACTACAGTATGAAGGAAAACTTGGAGACTTTTGAAGAGGTGGTCAAGGTAAAATATAGCTTATGTTCATATCCACTAAGAAAAATGTGTAGTTTATAGCTGCAAGATTGTAGTTATCTGCCAAACAGGGCTACTGCATTGATATAATTGGATTGAGTACTGTGCAGTGAAACAGAATCATGACAGATTACTGACAGAAGCAAGAACAGCTTTCTAAATACAAGCAAGCCTGAACAATTAATCTAGCTGTCTCACTTGTGTAACTGTCATCTAAACTTTTAGCCCTTGCCTATTGGAGCTACTTGTTGGTGCTCCATTTTTTGGAGTTTAATATGGTACAAAGCTTTTCCAGATGCACTAAATACATATTTATCTGTTTTGCCCCCACTTTTCCAGCCAATGATGGAACATGTACGAATTCATCCAGAATTAGTGACTGGATCCAAGGACCATGAACTGGACCCACGAAGGTATATACATTCACTCTTCTATTAGGAAAAGCTGTGAATGAGCAGTCTTTAGATAGTCTTTTTCAGGAAGCTCACAACAGAAAGTTGTGCCTGTCAACAGAAAAATCCTATGCCAGTGATACTCTGCAATCAGTACTCTAAGGTACCCCAGATAAAACGTGAGGTTTCTGCATCCTAGGTTACAGTTGGGGGTAGGGACACACAAATTGTTGGAACAGGTCATTTACCAGTGGTTTGTTTGGGGGTTCAGCTTCATTTTATATCTGGTGGGTGGATAATTACAATACCCGAGAAAGATATTTTAGTTATGGTAGAAACCAGTTAGTACTACTGTGATGTAACAATGCTATCTACAACTAATTTGCTCTTTTTCTTTAACAAAATAAAGAGGAATCTGCAGTCTCATTATGAGCATTTTGATTTGACATCAGTTACTCATGTCTGTTTTACTGGGTCAAGTTTTAAGATTGTGTGTGGTTTTTTTTACCATTGGCTCATTGAAAGTGCTTGATAGGATTTAAGTATTTAAAATGGCTTCAGTATATCTGATCTGGTGCCTAAAAAATTTGATTCGGTTAACAGATCAGTTCTTTTAACAGGTGTGTTTTTGTGTGGCCTCAGCTGTACTAGCTTTTTTAGAAATAGGCCCATTTGCCTGCAGCAGCACCACTTGCTGCTTTTCTCTTGTCTCCACAGGCCCAGCAACTGAAGAGGAGAAATTGACTCTTGTTCCTGCATAATAGTGCTCTTCCCCTGCTTTCAGAGCCACTAGGAAAATACTACTAAATGGGAACCCATTGACTATCACAGTGATCAATTTTGCAGGCTTCTCCTAGCTGCATTTGGGTGGGGGGGCAGCACCTCTAAAGAGTTAGATTGGCACAGAATTGTCAGTTAAAGCCCTTTGGGTTCGTATTTTGCATAAACTGTCTTGCTTCAAATTTTATCTAATGGCCAAAAGCAAAGCAGCTTCTAAATGGATAGCTTCCCATTTTTTCTTACTATACTTTAACATGCAATGAACTTACATCCTCTGAGGTCTTGGCCTGTTCTAATTTGACTGTTGAATTTAGTTACTCAGTTATACAGAGAAGAGGTGTACAGAGTGAAAGAAAGAAATTAGAATATTTATGCCCAAAACTTAAAACAGGTAAAACTCCTTAAATGGCATACCAGATGGCAACTTGCAAAATAGTTTCAGATTTCTACACAGCTGGTTTGTCTAAATTTGGACTCCCAACATCTGAGGGTAGCTGATCTGATCTCTCCATGTGTTGAAGCTCAGGACCATTCAAGACTTCGTGTGCTGTTCCTCCCTTCCAGAATGCTCCACAGAAGACCCTGCTGGGTTCAAATAGATCTGTTTCAAAGCTGTTATGTTGCCAAACTTGAGTCACCTCTTATGAGTCATCTATTTCTTTGTAAACTGTCTAAAACACTGCAAGGCACACAGTTGTATGGTGCCTCAGTTGCGTTTCAGCTGGGATCATACAAAGCTGGCAGGAACACAAATGAGCCAACTGACAAACCAGTTCCTAATATGTCCAGGAACCTTGATTTATAATCCTAATTAGCTTATTTAAAACTAACTTACTCTCTTGGCTCCAAAAACTGTCTACAGGTGGAAAAGACTAGAAACTCATGATGTTGTGATAGAATGTGCCAAAATCTCCCTGGACCCAAAAGAAGCCTCATATGAAGACAGCTATTACTCGGTGTCTCAGCCAGTCAGCATATGCTTGCAGCGTCGTCAAATTGACCCCAATGCCAGTCCTTATATTGAGACACACATCAGCTACGGTAAGAGCTAATTGGGACTTCTAATATCCATTGGAAGCAGACCAGCTACGTTACAAAAAATCACAGTTCCTACTAATGTACCCTTCTTGGAGTCCTGTTCTATCAGGCTACTTTTACAACAAGAAAAGTTGTTTTGTTCCCTATTCTGTACACGCATATGAAGTCCTGTTATTACTATTTTCTAGCAATGTCACAAAGCTGTGACTTTTTTTTCCCTTGAAGGATGAGCTAAGAACATTCCTGTTGCCTTGTCTGTCATTTACTCATAATTGACAGTAGTGATTAGCTGGTCAAGTGTTCAGCGCTTTCTGAGAATTAGGCCTCTTTAACGTTGCACGCTCAAATACTGAGACACCCCAAATCATTAGCCACTTAAAATTATTATTGTTATATATTTTGCATGGATGGAAAGGGATAAATCTGCTCCCCAATAGCCAGATTGTGTATAGGAACAGATGAGTGGATTTGATTTTTATTTTTTTTTAAATAAAAACTGATAAATATCTACAAGAAGGACCGTTCAAGACCTAAGTCAGATTTGATAAACTAACATGAATGTTCCTTTTTTTAAACTCCAGGGACTTCCACTTCCACCCCTTATTCCACTCCTAGGCTAACTCTATCACAAATGCAAGGGCAACTACCTCAGATTCTGAGCCCACAGTCTACGCGGCTGTCAACTGAGCCACAGCAGGTAATGTACAACTGGAGGGGGAGGGATAGCTCAGTGGTTTGAGCATTGGCCTGCTAAACCCAGGGTTGTGAGTTCAGTCCTTGAGGGGGCCACTTAGGGATCTGGGGTAAAATCAGTACTTGGTTCTGCTAGTGAAAGCAGGGAGCTGGACTCAATGACCTTTCAAAGTCCCTTCCAGTTCTATGAGATAGGTATATCGTCATATATTATTATTATTATTATTTATTATTAATGCACCTAACCATGACACACCAGCATGTTATTACAAAGATGGTAATTCTTCACTCCTTAAATTGGCTTCTCATTGGATTTGAGTATTTTAGAAATAGGAGCATTTCCTTTCAGTTGAGCAAGCATTGCAGCTTCCTAGTATAACTTCTGTACCTAGTATAGTAAATGTAATTCTCATTGATACCTTTTTGTTTTTGACATTGAGCATGGGCCAGATGTGTGTATTTCATATAGGTTTTTATTACATATGCCTAATTGATTTGCTTATATTGTGACATAGGTTACCATCTGGAGCCCCTCTGCAGTTTGTGGTATGACCACTCCACCAACCTCTCCAGGAATTGTCTCGTCGGAGTCCTCACAAACTTCATCACAGCCTTATAGCAAATATTTTAGCACACCTGGTATGTACTGCATTTCAGAGTTAGCATTTTAATGGTTTTTTTAACTTGGTCTAGAAGTGATACTTTGTTAAAAATATCTTTGTAGATACTTAGAGTTGCATACAGGCTCTTTAAAGGTGAATCTAAGTGTATTTGGAACTTCTTTAAACTGCTTTTCCCCTAAAAATTCTCTTACGTAGTTTGCCGTTTGTAAGTTTTGATGTTTTTAACTATGTCATTACTTCACACTTGAATGGAGTGTACAATTTTTTGAATGGGCGTCTTAAATGGGAACAGACACTTCTGCATTTGAGTTCTCCAAATCAGCGTTTAGACATCCAAGTACTCATTTAACACAGCTGAGTTCTAATATGAACACTGATACAGAGAACTGGGTACCCCAAGTTAAGTACTGAAGTTTGAAAACTGGATGTCCCATATGAAACTGAAAATTGTGAGGTTTGAACGGCAGATCATTTGAAGTGTGTATCATTTGAACTTTATGACTGTGAAATTAACTCAAATTAAGAAGGATATGGAGTTTTAATGGTGATTAACCTTTTCTTTGCCTTTTGAGCAGGTGGAAAAGGAACCCCTCTAGGAACACCTGCCACCTCCCCTCCTCCACCCTGCATTTCAGATGACTTTGTGCATGTTTCACTCCCTTCAGCTGCTGCCACACCTCCCAAGAAGGTAAAGGCAAAATGTAACTGCCAGGCAAAGCTGACTTCAGTCTCTGGGTTAACTTTTCGTGAGAACCTGTTTTTTCAGTTGTGTTTGTCTGTGTGTAAATCAAAAGTATTTAATTATGAAAAGTACAGTTTGGACCTTAACACAAACTAACAAATTACCTATAACTTCAGGCAATTTATATTTGGGTTAGCCTGTCTCTGAAGTCCTTTATTGATGTGCCACTTAAGTCATCTGTCTGGAAAAATTCCCTCTCACTGAACATGTACTAGAGCAGGGGTCTGCAGCCTTTCAGAAGTGCTGTGCCGAGTCTTCATTTATTCACTCTAATTTAAGATTTTGCATGCCAGTAATACATTTTAACGTTTTTAGAAAGTCTCCTTTCTATAAAAGCAGCAGAGAATCCTGTGGCACCTTATAGACTAACAGACATTTTGGAGCATGAGCTTTCGTAGGTGAATACCCACTTCGTCAGACGCAGGTAGTGGAAATTTCCAGGGGTAGGTATATATATGCTAGCAAGCAAGCTAGAGATAACGAGGTTAGTTCAATCAGGGAGGATGGGGCCCTGTTCTAG